>NC_087201.1:77116965-77162015 GCF_015104395.2 Macrobrachium nipponense | reverse complement strand
TTACTACCATATATTAGATCTGATGAGACCTCCCCAATTATGAGGAGTTTTTTTTTCTAAAAGTCTTTTTTTTGCTAGATATGAATTTTTTCAATATGGTAAAAAAATAAACCCTATAAATCAGGAGAAAAAAATTTAGAAAAAAAAAGACGAAACAAAAATTGGAAAAAAGGGCTTGATTTGATTGTTCTATAATGTCTTTCTGAGTTATATACCAAATTCCAATGTTATAGCTTTAAAACTAAGTGAGAAGATAGATTTTGAAGGTCAATAAGTATAGTTTTGAGATATGGGCGTTCAAAGTTTTCCTTAGTATTTCTATAAAGACAATGTTAATAAAAAATTATTATTATGAATGTATATTTCTTCTTTGTGTATTAATAAACCAAAACTATGTTATTCATCATAATTTAATCATAAATGATGATCCCTTTGCTCATATATCATAGCCTGGGGTACTGCGTTAGGCAAGACGGGGCACTCCTTCCTACGCAACTCTCTCTCTCTCCTTCACTAACTCGGCTTATAACAGCGAATTTTCTTCTTCTGTATGTTAGCGAGATGTTTTCCTTGTATTTTCCTCTTTGGCATGATGAAATTCTTGCCGAAACAAAGATAAACAAACGTAAATGCAAGAGAATGTCAGAGGTGAAACTCGAAGGTGTACTCTCTTTTTACAAAGACAATTTAATAAATCATGATTATTATGAATTTCATATACCATTTTGGGTATTAAAAAACCAAAACTATGTTATTTATCATAAATGAAGATCTCTTTGCTCAAAGATCGTAGCCTTGGACATAGTGTGACGTGTGCTGTCAGGCAAGACAGGGACGTTACTACGCAACTCTCCCCTCTCTCTTCACTAACTAAGCTAATATCGTGTATATTATGATATTCTGTAATAATAATTGAGCGATTTTCTTCATCTGTATGTTAGTGAGATGTTTTCCTTGTCTTTTCCTCATTGGCATGATGGAATTCTTGCCGAAACATAGATAAACATACATAAAAGTAAGCGAATGTCAGAGGCAAAACTCGAACGTGTAGACTACTTGAGGTTTGTGCTCGCACTGAATCATGGTTGAACTTGGTAGCTGACTGAAGTCTCCCTTCTCGACTCGGGAAATGTCTACAGATGCCATTTCTCCCAATTTCTTTGACAATAATTATCAAAATTTACGATAACAGAAGAAATATTGCATTTTCTTGTACGGATCAATGTTTTAGGCTTATTGAGTTGCGTTAACTAATTACCCTGTAACTACGAAAGTAAGAGGAATTTTGGCGAAATATTTTGTATACGTATTCTCAATTGCCATATGAAGCTCCATGAATTTTTCATGACTATAGCATTTTCGCCCTATCCGATACCCCCCATAATATAGGGTTCTGGCCGCCCACCCCTTAAAGTCAATCAGTTGTTTTAACTCACAGAGGTCATAAGTCTTTTCCTCATTGGCATGATGGAATTCTGGCTAACATAATAACATACATAAAGTACGCGACATGTCAGAGCAAAACTCGAACGTGTAGACTACTTGAGGTTTGTGCTCGCCACTGAATCATGGTTGGAACTTGGTAGCTGACTTGAAGTCTCCTTTTTCTTTCCCTTCCTCGACTCGGGGGAATGTCCCTACAGATGCCATTATTCTCCCAATTTCTTATTTGACAATAATTATCCAAAATTTACGATAACAGAAGGAAATATTGGCCATTTTCCTTGTACGGATCAATGTTTTATGGCTTATTGAGTTCAGCCGTTAAACTAATTACCCTGTAACTACGAAAGTAAGAGAATTTTGGCGAAATATTTGTATACGTATTCTCAATTGCCATATGAAGCTCCATGAATTTTTCATGACTGCATTTTTTCGCCCTATACCCCCACATATAAGGGTTATGGCCGGCCCCTTAAAGTCAATCAGTTGTAACTCACATAGGTCATAAGTCGACAACTAGCTGTAGTATTGGTATACTGTATAGTGTAGGCTAGTCTAACATGTATGTGTAGATGGTACTGATTACCTTATGGACACTGATGGAAAAGACAAGAATCCATGACCTCCCAGGGGTAAGTTCTATCTCAATGGGCGTGGAATCTTCACTTCATAAGTTTTCACAGCAACAGAATGTCTGTATAAACTTGAGCAGATTTTTTTTTTTTTTTTCTTGCATTCTCTCTCCTTTCTGCATCCTTCATGCCGCTGACTCGAAAACCTTCACCTCTTCTAAAGGTGAGTATGTCCTTGACTACATTTGCTAACTGGGTACTTCAAGGACATGCAACTCCAAGCATCATCAGAACGTCTTATTCCTTAACAATGACCTCTATTACTATACTTAGAACCTTTGGTTCTACTATCTTTCTCCATTTCCAGAGCTCTCCCATGGCCATTTAACACAATATAACCCAATTCAGTTCATAGTAGCTTAGTAGTCTCCACCTCATTCACTATTTGGATTGAAGTAAAAAACTTTTGACGTAATTTGTTCAAAATAAAAAAATTTCCAATAAAAATTCTCAAAACTTCACCAAGGCCACAAGATAAAATGTTAAAATACCCAGAGAACACTTACTGAAGAAAAAAGAAGAAGAAAAAACCAGATACTTTAAGTGATCTAAACCAAAGACCATTATAAAATATAACATACAATAAAATAATTTTTTGTAGTGCACTATCCTATACAAATAACTTCACTACAGATTATGTACAATCCAAAAATGAAAAAGTATACTATGAGAAAATTTTAAATACATTACGTACCTGGTTTAATGCATTTGGTGCACTGGCAGATCTAGAATGATTACAACCAAATAATTCATTCCTGAGTAAATTCCCATCATATTCTAAAAATGTAAGATGAAGATTTCGAAAGAACTCAACGTGTTTGTTTTTCACCTTTAATTTTTTGGGTGAATTCCAATGAATAGCCTGAAATATACATACATAAATATTATCAAAATAAAATCATGACATATATAATACTGTATGTAGTCAGTTATCATCAATTTAAAAAGGTTTGTTGCAACTCTTCCTTTATTTTGTCACAAGGACACCAAAACAGAACTATCAAGAAATAATCATAAAAATAAAAAAGTTCATTATATATACACTAGTTCCCAACATACTTCTACATATAAATACCTTCAAATCCATCACTTCAAGATAGCAAAGTTCTGAGCGAGTGTTATCAGAAAGCTGAACATTCCATTGGCAGGGAATATTATATACAATCTCTGGATGTTGCTGAAAACAAAAATAAAGAAAACAAATTAGTACTGAAATTTAAATAATTTTTATGACTCCCAAAGCCCTTATTTCAAACTGAATTATACATCTGTATCTCACCTTGATAACAGCATTAATGATATCTTGATCAGCAAGCTGAGTGGAGAAAAGTGTTGTTAAGTCTCTTTCTGCTATAAGTTTCCATTTTTGAGACCAGTTCCTCTGCCTCATGACATCCAGTCGAATAAGAATGACACCTGTATTGTACCTGTATTAAATGAATGAAGGTTATACCAAACATAAAACATTAAATATCACATTTCTGTTACATAAGCCAAGATAACTTTACCATAACATTCATGGTTATGAATTACCTAACCTCTGTCTTTTGCAAGTGAAGGGAAATGTAATACGAAAATATGACTGAGTAATATATGCAAATTAAGAGAGCATATTAAGAGGACTAACAAAATGATTAAGGCATTATTTGATCCTTTAGATCATGGAGACTTACCCAACAAATCTCAAGCTCTATGTCCGTTCATATGCACTATATAAAATGGAATAATCTTCCAAACAGTATCTACTGTAAATCCATTTCAGGGGGCCGGCTGGCTAATGCCATTTTTTAAGGACAGGACTTTTGGCATTTATACCACTTAATAAGGTGACTTAGGACACTTCCAAACCACATATGATTGTTGCCTCTGACCTTCGGTTTTGTGATGCCAGGGTGATTTATGCTAAAAATAACCATTTTTCAAATTCTATCTCCTCATATTTTTGCTAGATATAAATTTTTCATTATGATAAAAAATAAACCCTATAAATCAGGAAAAAAATTGTAAAAAAAAGACAAAACAAAAATTGGAAAAAAAGGGCTTTATTTGATTGTTCTATAATGTCTTTCTAAATTATATACCAAATTTCAATGCTATAGCTTTAAATTAAGTGAGAAGATAGAATTTGAAGGTCAATAAATATAGTTTTGAGATACAGGCGTTCAAAGTTTTCCTTTGTATTCTTATAAAGACAATGTTAACAAATAATGATTATTATGAATGTATATATTTCTTTTTTAGGTACTATTAATAAACCAAAACTATTTTATTTATTATAATTTAATCATAAATGATAATCCCTTTGCTCATATATCATAGCCTGGGGCACTGTGTCAGGCAAGATGGGGCACTCCTTCCTACGCAACTCTCTCTCTCCTTCACTAACTCGGCTTATTACAGCGAATTTTCTTCTTCTGTATGTTAGCGAGATGTTTTCCTTGTATTTTCCTCTTTGGCATGATGAAATTCTTGCCGAAACAAAAATAAACAAACGTAAAAGCAAGAGAATATCAGAGGTGAAACTCAAACCTGACAATGTTAATAAATCATGATTATTATGAATTTCATATTCCTTATTGGGTATTAATAAACCAAAACTATGTTATTTATCATAAATGAAGATCCCTTTGCTCAAAGATCGTATCCTGGGGCACAGTGTGACATGTGACATCATCAGGCAAGATGGGGGCGTTACTTACAACACACCCCTCCCTCTCTCTCTTCACTAACTACGTTAATATCGCGTATATTACGAGGTTCTGTAATCATATTAGAGCGAATTTTCTTCATCTGTATGTTAGCAAGATGTTTTGCTTGTCTTTTCTTCATTGGTATGATGAAATTCTTGCTGAAACAAAGATAAACATACATAAAAACAAGCGAATGTCAGAGGTGAAACGCGAATGTGTACACTACATGAGGCTTGTGCTCGCACTAAATCGTAGTTGGTAGCTGACTTCCCTTCTGCGACTCATGGAATCTCTACAGATGCCATTGCTCACAATTTCTTTGACAATAATGATCAAAATTTATGATAACAGAAGAAATATTGCATTTTCTTGTACGGATCAATGTTTTTGGCTTACGTATTCAGTTGCGTTTACTAAATTACCCTGTAACTACGAAAGTAAGATGAATTTTAACGAAATATTTCATATACGTATTCTCCATTGCCATAAGAGGTTCCATGAATTTTTTCATGACTTTGCATTTTTCGTCCTATACCCCCATATATACAGGTTCTGGCCTGCCCCCTTACCTACTGAAATAAATGGTTATAATTTCAGTTAAAGAATAATGACAATAAAATAAATTTCTGTACATGTTCAGTAGATATAATCAATGTAACTGTTGTACGTACGTATATAGTTCACAGCAGCCACCAATGTAATAATATTTTCTTTTATTCATTACTCAACAGATTGCTGTCATTGAAATACCTCAAAGAAAAATTTTATGCATAGAATCAAATAAGAAAATATTCAAATAATACCTCTCTTATCAGCTCTTCTCTTTACAGCACTTATGTTGGAGGGGAAAATACTGTTCTAACAAACAATCTTTACTAAGTTGAGCTCCCTTGGTACTATGTGTGCTGACTGGCTTAATAAAAATATTCTAGGCTAATTGGTTTACTGATGCTCCAGGGTGTTGAGGGAAGGAAATGGGTAACAGTCACATGAAAGATGGTGTCTGGAATAACGTACAGTTCAATGGCGGAAAAATTAAAACACAGAAATTGGAAATGGTATACATACTAGTATAGTGCAGTACAACATTGCGTCAAGTGTGTTTTCATTAACCTTTGTGTTTACTGTGTTCCCCCAAGTGTTTTTACTGTTACATATAGGCATCATTCAATCCATACTGTGCATACATAATGATATGGATATTTTTTACTTATATATGCATGACTTTTTTTATATTCACAAATATTAAGCCCATACCTGGGGAATAACGTAGACCTTAGTGGTCAAAGTCACTGTTTATCATCTCTAAACTAAAGGCCATGGTTTGAATCCAAGCCACTGAAAAATCACTTATCAATTATAATTCCCTTTGGGTGTAAGGTATTGGGAATACAATATTAAACAATGTTTGTGGCTTAATATTTGTGAATACATGATATATACATATACACACTACCTATGGGGAACTTGTGTATGATGACACAGCAAATCTTGATCATCAAGCATAGTATGTGCATTATGATGAAGTTCACTCAGAAGCGTGATATTTTGTTACTTGTAGTGCTGTATTAATATAATTTTATCACACTATTTTTAACAACAATGCTATGCAGTTTTGTTTTTGCTTCAAAATATTTGTTATAGGAAGCTGTTTCTTCTTTTTCTTTACATTATCAAAAACTGTTGCAGCAATATTGTAAGAATGCTAGCCCTTGCATGATATGGAACATTGAATCCATCGTAGTCACATTCTTATGCACTTGTGCCTCCTGTGAAACTTCTGAAAATTTTCAAAGTATCTGAAGTGATGGTGGTATTCTTCAAGATTTTTGCATAATGATTTGTACGAATTTTACCAGATTGTTAACCCTTAAACGCCGAAGCGGTAAAAAAAAAAATTGTCTCCCGTATGCCGGAGCTGTTTCAGAGTGAGCGCGGCAGTGGAAAAAATATTTTTTTTTTTAAAAATCACAGCACACTTAGTTTTCAGGATTAAGAGTTAATTTTTGGCTCCTTTTTTTGTCATTGGCTGAAGTTTAGTATGCAACCATCAAGAAATGAAAAAAAATTATCATTATCAGATAATAAATAATGCGATATATTTGATAGCGCAAAAACTAAATTTCATATATAGTAATTGTATTCAAATCGCGCTGTGTGCAAAACGGTTAAAGGTAACAAGTTACTTTTTTTTCGTTGTAATGTCCACTAAATTGCAATCTTTTTGGTATATAACACATTGTAAAACGATCAAAGCAACACAGAGAAAATATTATCACAAAATAATGCATGAATTCGTAACGCGCTGACGTAAACAAATATTTTTTTCAAAAATTCACCATAAATCTAAATATTGTCCTAGAGACTTCCAATTTCTTTCAGAATGAAGACAAATGATTGAATATTACTATACTGTAAGAGTATTAGCTTACAATTGCAGTTTTCGACCATATCTGACGAGTTAAAGTTGACCGAATGTCGAATTTTTTTTTATATATTTATTTTTATATGCAATTATTTCGGAAATAAGAAAAGCTACAACCTTCAAATATTTTTCGTTTTATTCTACATGAAATTGCACACATTTTCATATATAAAACTCTATGAAATGCCTAATATGAAATGGAGCAAATATTCTGAGAATGGGACGTACGCATTTCGGAGATTTGTAGCGGAGAATCTGCATGTGGAGGGAAGGAAAGATTTTTTTTAAATTCACCATAAATCTAAATATTTTGCTAGAGACTTCGAATTTGTTTCAAGATGAAGATAAATGACTGAATATTACTAGACTGGTAAGAGTTTTTAGCCTTACAATTGCGTTTTTTTTTTCGACCCATTTCGTAGAGTCAAAGTTGACCGAACGTGGTTTTTTTCTATTTATCGTGATTTATATGCAAATATTTCAAAAATGAGAAAAGCTACAGCCTTCAATTATTTTTAGTTGTATTCTACATGAAATTGCGCACATTTTCATATATAAAACTTTATGTAACGGCTAATTTAAAATGGTGCAAACATTACCACAATCACACGTATGATTTTTTCGGAAGAGTTACCGCGCGGACGTAAAGAAAATGTTATTTTTTTCATAAATTCACCATAAATCGAAATATTGTGCTAGAGACTTCCAATTTGTTGCAAAATGAAGGTAAATGCTTGAATATTACTAAAATATAAGAGTTTTAGCTTACAATTGCATTTTTCGACCATTTTGGTAGAGTCAAATTTGACCGAAGGTTGAAATTTTTGGCAATTATATCGTTATTTATATAAAATCTCAAACTGATAAAGCTACAATCATGAGTATTTTATTGTTGTATTCTACATAAAAATGCATACATTTTCATATATAATACTTCATGTAACGGCTAATTTACAATGGTACAAAAATTATGTCAAAGTGACGAAATAATTTCCGAAATGTGTCAGAGATACTTTTTAGTGCGGCAAGAAAGAAATTCGCGCTTGCGCGCCTGCGTAACGATTGTAAACAAAACAACACCTATATCCGTGAACTCCCAGCATCCCCCAAGGCGCGTGATTCAAAAGTTTTAGGCTAGTAGGCCTATAAGTATTTTTCCGCGAATTTTAAAAAAAACTTTTGTAAGTCGACATAAATACGTCCAGTCGGCACACGAGAGACAAAAATGTCGACGTAAAATACGTCCAGTCGGCAGTAAAGGGTAAGGGTTTAAGTTCTCTTCCTTTACGATTTTGCATAATCACCTGTACAAATTTCACCAAATTTTTCAATTTGTCATTGGCACGTTTCTCTAAGCTCTCCAATGTGGTCCTTGATGCCAATGCTGATCATGTCAGCAAAGCCTCCAGCACCAATTTCACTTACCATACAAGTCCAAAATCTTTTTTATTTCTGTATTGATAGTGTGGAAGTACTATGGTTACTTCTACCATGCACTGCTTTCTTGAGCTTTATAGGATCTAATGCCACTATGATAAGCAAAATTGTAGAGTATCTGCAATTGTGTAGCTCTTCCACAGATTCTTGATACTGCAGTCAGTGTTAGCATCAAGGGCCATACAAATCATCTCAAAGATGAGGTGCAGGTATGTCATCTTACTGCACTTGAAGATGCATTGATCTAGTAACTGAAGCAGTATACTGTTAAGAGGCAGGAATGTCATTTCTACATTCTCACTGGCAAAGCAGAGACTGGGATAGCCAGGAGTTTTGTCTTTGGAGAGGAATAACTTAGATATTGGACCCCTTGTCTTTTGGGTATTTCTTTACTACTGAGGACACAAGACCATTCAGCATTCTCGGGTAAAATTTTTCCAGAATTATTCATCAGTTCAATCAAGACTGGAAGTTAATTCAGTTGTTATAAAAATCTCTTCCTTCTACCTTAACTGAGTAACATCATCTTACAGTACTATTCAAAAAATATTTGTGGAATCTCAAATATAAAATTTTTCACAAAGCACTTGTGAAACCATTTCAAGATGAAGGTGGCAGTCACCTAAGCCATTTACTTATGTTACCAGGGCATGAGCAGGAAATTTCCAACTTTGTTCAGAAGGCCCCAAGGATGGATTGCAGCATTACCACCAGCATCAAAGTAAGGTAATCTTCTTAGGCACCCTTATGGATGTAGAATGATTGGCCATTTACTAAACAAGCCTGTTTCAACAAATTTTAAAAGACATTTTCTGGAGAGTAATCTGTCTCTTCTGAATTTCTGACAGTCATAGGAATGCTGATACTTCCTATGGGTCATTCAATGTCAATTCCCCCATAATTCACAAGTTCTTAGCATGTAGGTAGCATTTTATATAGCTAGTCAACTATCCTTTTCTATCTCTGAAACCCTTACTCTCACTCTTCTCAACCTTTACTTACTCAAGTTAAAGAATGTACATTTTTAATTAGGAAATACTCTATGTAGGACATTAAAAAAATTCAGTTCCTATATTTAAAAAAAATAATTAAAAATGAAAATACTCCTTATACTGATTCACAGATTTATTCTTCCCAAAATGGATTCTCTCAGTTTCTCTGTCTAAAATACTAAATCAGATTCCCTTAATACTTAGACAAAACAATCACAGGCACTCACCCTCGTCCCAAGTGCTGGCCATGGACGGTGTGATTTCCACATTTACCCAAAGTACCAATCACTCTGATTCTCAACCAAACCTATGTACTGAAAAATAAATAGCCAACAATTTATATAGAATATAGGACATAACAAAGCAAACACCTTACTTAAACAACAGCACAAGATCAGAGTATGCAAAATTAAAGGAATTATGAAATGTAAATATATTATATATATATATATATATATATATATTTTAGTTATCTTATACAAATACAAAACTTCATACTGCATCATTCTCATACAGAAATGGTGCAGTGGTAGTTAAGAAAAATACATCCTTAGACTGATTCACAGATTTATTCTTCCCAAAATGGATTCTCTCACTTTTGTCTAAAATATAAAATCAGATTCCCTTCAATACTTAGACAAACAAAACAATCAAAGGCACTTCACCCCGTCGCCAAACTCTGGGCCATGGGACGGTGTGATTTTCCACAATTTACCCAAGTACCAATCCACTTGATGTTCTCAACCAAGAACCAAACCTATTAACTGAAAAATAAAAATCAGCCAACAATTATAATTAAAGTAAGCAATATAGGACATAAACAAAGCAAACACCTTACTTAGAAACCACAGCAACAAGATCCAGAGTAGCAAAATTAAAGGAATTATGAAATGTAACAAAAAATATAATATAATATATATAAGATATATATATATTTTAGGTTATCTTCTACAAATAACCACTTGCATACGAATGCATTCATTCCTCAACACAAATGGTGCAGTGGTAGTTCAGAATACACTGTACTGTCATAAACGCATAAGAAGATATGATCTACTTTTCAGGTGGTGTTAAGAGGGTCGGCCAGCTAATACCATTTCTTAAGGACAGGACTTTGACATTCATACCACTTACTAAGGTGACTTGGGGACATCTCCAAAGTGCATATGAATTTCCCCTCTTGACCTTCGGTTTTGTGATGCCAGGCCGATTTATCTCGAAAATAACCATTTTTCAAATTTCAAATTCTATCTCCTTCCCTGATATTTAATAATAAGACCTGGGATTACTACCATATATAGACCTGATGTAGACCTCCAATCAAATGAAGAGTTTTTTTCTAAAAGTAATTTTTTTGCTAGATATGAATTTTTTCATTATGGTAAAAAATAAACCCTATAAATCAGGAAAAAAATTTAATCAAGGAAAAAAAAAATTGGAAAAAAAAGGGCTTCATTTGATTGTTCTATAATGTCTTTTTAAGTTATATAACAAATTTCAATGCTATAGCTTTAAAAACTATGAGAGAGATAGAATTTGAAGGTCAATAAGTATAGTTTTTTGAGATACGGGTGTTCAAAGTTTTTCTTCGTATTTTTACAAAGACAATGTTAATAAATGATGATTATTATGAATGTATATTTCTTTTTGGGTATTAATAAACCAAAACTATGTCATTTATCATAGTTTAATCATATATGAAGATCCTTTTGTTCATAGATCGTAGCGTCAGGCTAGACAGGGCACTCCTTCCTACGCAACTCTCTGTCTCCTTCACCAACTTGGCTATTTAGAGCAAATTTTCTTCTTCTGTATTTTAGCAAGAAGTTTTCCTTGTCTTTTCCTCTTTGGCATGATGAAATTCTTGCCAAAACAAAGATAAACAGACATTAAGGCAAGAGAATGTCAGAGGTGAAACTCAAACATGTACTCTCTTTTTACAAAGGCAATATTAATAAATATGATATTGTTAGTATACAATAAAGTTTTGTACATACTTACCTGGCAGATATATACTTAGCTTAGGTCTCTGACGTCACGACAGAAAAATTCAAAAACTCGCGGCACACGCTACAGGGTAGGTCAGGTGATCTACCTTACCCCCGCTGGGGAGGCGGGTGTAAGAACCAGTCCCCTATATTGTCAGGTTATTTTCTTCCACCTGTCTCCTGAGGGGAGGCTGGGCGGGCCATCAATCGTATATATCTGCCAGGTAAGTATGTACAAAACTTTATTGTATACTAACAATATCATTTTTGTACATGAACTTCCCTGCCAGATATATACTTAGCTGATTGACACCCTTGGTGGAGGGAAAGAGAGACATACTTACTTAGAAAGTGGGGACAACACATGTTAAAGGAATACATAATATAAACCTCTGGTTCTTACCTGATTTAGGCAGAAGACTTGATAGTTACTGTCTATTAGTCTGCGCTGCCTAAAGAGTCTCAGCGAGGGCGTGACCTATGGCTGAAGAACTCTTTGGGTCTACCAATGGGAACTGAGTCCACTTACTTGGCAGAATCCAAGCAGGATGGTCAATGGGGATCAACCCGCTTCAATGCCGGGGAGCTAATCACTTACATGCCAAGAGCCTATCACTACCAATTGCAAGGAGCCTCAAGCACAACCGATCACCTAACCACCAAATACTAACATTAGTATACGAAAGAAGGAGCTGCCTCCTGCAACCTCCTTCGTACAACCAAAAAACTCAAACTTAAAACTAACAGGGAAAAAGGATTAAAAAGGATGTGTTTCAGCTCCCTGCCCCAGCACTGAATCCGCCGATACGTAAGGGCCTAGCCCAAAACACTTATCATACGTAATCGATACGTCCCTTAGGTAGTGATTAGAGAAAGACTGATTCACACCTCCAAAAGTGGCCTTCATAAGGTTTTTGTAATGACAAATTCTTCTTGAAAGCCAAAGACGTCGCGATGGCCCGTACTTCGTGCGCCTTGACTTCAGAAGGTTAAACTGTTGCTGATTGCAAGAAGTTGTGTGCTTCTCTAATAATATTCCTGATAAAGAATGAGAGTGCATTTTTTAGATAAGGGCCTACTGGGGTCCCTTACAGAGCACCAGAGATTGCTCTCATTAGCGGCAAGTCTTTTCTTCCTCTGAAGATAATATTTCAGGCTTCTCACCGGGCAAAGAGATCTCTCCTCTTCTGTCCCGACTAAGGAGGAATAAGCTTTTGATTTCGAAGCTCCTGGGCCACGGCGAAGAATGGGTTTCATTCTTGGCTAGGAAAGCCGGAAGAAAAGAGCAAACGCGAGTCCTCCTTGGAAACCTACCTCACCTTCTAGAGCCTGCAGCTCGCTGACCCTCTTCGCTGACGCTAACGCACAGAGAAAAAGAGTCTTCATCGAAAGGTCTCTGAACGAAGCAGCATGGGGAGGTTCGAACCTTGAGGACCTCAGGAAGAGCAGCACGACATCAAGATTCCAGCTAGGCACTAAGGAGGAGGTTCTTTTAACCGTTTCAAACGATCTGATTAAATCATGGAGGTCCTTGTCCACATATGTTTAATCCTCTATGACGAAAAAACTGAGGAAAGCATGCTCCTGTATCCCTTGATGGTGGAGACAACCAACCGCATTTTTCCCTCAGGAAGATAAGGAAATCTGCAATCTGAGTCACAGAGGTACTGGAGGAGAAACTTTATGAGTCCTGCACCAGCGTCGAAAAACATCCCACTTCGACTGGTAGACTCTAGATGTGGAAGGTCTACGTGCATTGGCAATAGCCCTTGCAGACCTTTGCCGAAAAGCCCTTAGCTCTGACGAGACTCTTGATAGTCTGAATCCAGTCAGACTGAGAGCGTAGGTTTTTGTGAAACCTGTCGAAGTGGGGCTGTTTGAGCAGATCGACTCTTAGAGGTAGGGATCTTGGGACATCCACCAGCCATTCCAGTACCTCTGTGAACCAGTCGTGGGCGGGCCAGAACGGAGCTATCAACGTCATCCTTGTTCCCTCTGACGCTGCGAATTTCCTTAACGTTTCCCCTATAATCTTGAAAGGCGGGAACGCGTAAAGATCCAGATTCCTCCAATCCATCAGGAATGCATCTATTGCCCACTGCTCTTGGGTCTGCAATAGGGGAGCAGTATAGATCTATCCGCGCATTCCTGGAGGTCGCAAATAGATCGAGATGGGGCTGCCCCACGTCCTCCACAGCTCCTGGCATACGTCCCGCGTGCAGAGTCCACTCTGAGGGAAGGACTTGATTCCTTCTGCTTAGCAGATCCGCTCTGACATTTCTTTCTCCCTGTACGAACTGGTGAGAAGCCTTATTTCTTTCCTCTGACACAAGAGGGAGCGATCTCGCTGTCTCGTACAGGGAGAAAGAGTGAGTCCCCCCCTGTTTCCGAATGTAAGCCAGGGCTGTAATGTTGTCGGAGTTGATCTGAACATATTTCCCTTTTTACGAGGGGTTCGAAGGTCTTGAGAGCTAACCAAATCGCTGTTAGCTCCTTCTTGTTGAGTGCCAGGACACCTGATCCCCCATCCAGGTGCCTGACACTTCTCTCGACCCGAGAGTAGCTCCCCAACCTTTGTCCGAAGCGTCTGCATAACACTAGGTTGGGGTTCCGAACCTGCAAGGAAAGGCCTTCCTTGAACAATAGAGGGTCTAGCCACCAACGTAGATCCTCCTTTATCTCTTGCGAAATCTTGAACGCAAAGTACAGACCTTGATATTTCCGATCCCAGTTCCTCGTCAGGAAGAACTGTAGGGGTCTGAGGTTGCAACCTTCCTAGAGAAACGAATTGCTCCAGCGAGGAGAGTGTCCCCAACAGACTCATCCACTCCCTCGTGTGCATACATCTTTCTCTAGAAAGATTGCTACCTTCTCCAAACCTCGGGTTATCCTCTCTGGGGACGGATACGCCCGAAAAACCTGAGAAGCCATCAGAATCCCCAGATAGATACGCTCTTGACTGGGGATTAGCTGTGACTTCTCGAAATTCACTAGCAAACCCAGAGAAAGCTGCTAGATCCAACGTCACTCGTAAGTCCTCCAGACATTTCTCCTTGGATTTGGCCCTGATAAGCCAATCGTCCAAGTAGAGGGAAATCCTCACTCCCTCGAGATGAAGCCACTGGGCAACGTTCTTCATCAGTCCTGTGAATACTTGGGGGGCCGTGGAAAGGCCGAAGCATAGGGCCCTGAACTGAAAAACGTTCCCTCCCCACATGAATCTGAGATATTTTGCGAGAAGAAGGATGGATTGGCACATGGAAGTAAGCGTCCTGAAGGTCCAGCGACACCATCCAGTCCCCGGGACGAAGAGCCGCTAAGACTGATGCCGTCGTCTCCATAGCGAACTTCCTCTTCTTCACAAAGACATTCAGGGCGCTTACGTCCAGAACCAGTCTCCATCCTCCTGAGTTCTTGGGAACTAGGAACAGACGGTTGTAGAACCCCGCTGAAAGAGGGTCCTGAACCATCTCTATTGCCTCTTTCTCTAACATCAGCTCTACCGCTAGAGCGAGGGGCTTGATTCATTAGTGGGTCTGTTTGTATTTGGCCACCAGTGCCCTTGGAGTGGTGGTCAAGGGTGGTCTCGAAATAAAGGGAATGAGGTATCCCCTCTTGATGATCGTGAGGGGACCAGTTTGTCCGCCCCCTTTCGTGCCCAGACATCTGCAAAGTTCAGAAGTCTGGCACCCCACAGTTGTCTGGAGACTCCCGAACTATTTCTTGGCCCTAATAGACCGGGGAGAAGGTCCTTCCTCTTCTAGGTGGTCTCAAACCTCTGGAGGAAGAAGAGCGAGACGAAGGTCCTCCTCGAAAGGGTTCTTGCCTACTTTGAGCCTCTTTCTTCGTCTTTCTGCTGAAACGAAGGTTTCGGAATTCTAGCCGAGCGAGCTAGCATATCCTGCGTCGCTTTTGCTGATAACGCGGCTGGAGATATCGTTAATAGTCTTCTTGGGGAAGAGTTGCGGGAAAGCTGTGAATACAGCAAGGAAGCTCTCTGTGCGTGAGAAACCGCCTTGGTAAGAAAAGAGCAGAAAACAGCCCTCTTCTTTACCTACTCCGCACCAAAAAGTGAAGCAATTTCCCCGGAACCGTCTCTCACTGCCTTGTCCATGCAAGACAGAACTGCGTGGAGGTCTTCAGGCGAAAGAGTGTCTTGCTCTTGAGTCCTCTTAGCCAACACTCCCAGGGTCCAGTCAAGAAGTTAAAAACTTCTAAGACTCGGAACATTCCCTTCAGAAGGTGATCCAACTCGCTCATACCCCACCCCACGTCGTCTTCCCAGAATTCAGCGCCGAGCGACGTGCGGAATCGACCAACGAAGAGAAGTCCGAGTCTGCAGAAGAGGGAAGAGTTAGACCCAAGGGCTCTCCTGACTCGTACCAGAACCCCATCTTACCCGTCAGCTTGGACGGGGGAAAAGAAAAAACTGTCTTGCCTTCTCTTCTTTTGAAAGCAACCAGTCGTCAAAGTTCTTCATAGCCTTCTTCATAGACACTGTAGGCTTCATCTTAACGACTGAAGACTTCTTAGCCGTATTGGTCGTTGAAATAAGGACGGAGGAGAAGGAGGAGCAACGGCCGAAAGAGACTCCCCAAAATCTTGCAAGAGGAGGTCTGTACAAGTCTCTTATACGAAGAAACCGAAGCATCCTTGGGCAAATCTTCCTCCGAATCAGCAACAAATTCTTCCGAAGAATGACGTCTAGAAGCTCTACTGCCCGGAGGAGAGCTAATCCTTGGAGAGCGCCTGTTCGGAGAGCGCCTACTGGAAGAAAAACCACCGGGAGAGCGCTTACACGGGGAGCGCCTACCAGGAGAGCGCCTACCAGGAGAGCGCCTACTTTGAGAGCGCCTCCCAGGAGAGAGCCTCTAGGAGAGCGCCTAGTTGGAGAGCGCCTACTTTTGAGAGCGCCTCCCCAGGGAGAGAGCCTACTTGGTGAGCGCCTGCTAGGAGAGCGCCTACTTGGGGAGCGCCTACTAGGAGAGCGCCTACAAGTGGAGGCCCGTCTGTCGGAAACAGATTCTAACTCCACAGAAGAGCGTCTGGATAAGGGAGAGCGCCTATCAGGCTCTCTGCGCCTGCTAGGCTCTTGGCGCCTGCCATCCTCAATACGCCTGCCAGGCTCTTGACGCCTGCCACGGGGAGAGAAAACATCCACAGATGAATCCCTGTCAGAAGCGCGGCGCTTACAAGGCTCTGAGCGCCTATCCAATCGGGAGTGATCTAACGGAGGAGAAAACTTCCGTTGCCGCCTACCAGGCTCTTGGCGCCTACTAGGCTCTTGGCGCCTACTAGGCTCTTGATGCCTACTAGGCTCCGAGCGTCCGTCAAAAGGAGAGTGGCCACCAGGCGAAGAACTCTTCCTTCGCTCCTGACGAAAACGAGGCTCTTGACGTCTGTCAGCTCTTGACGCCTAACTGAAGAGGAGCGGAAATCCTGAGGAGAGAGCCTGCCTGGCTCCTTACGCCTTACATGCTCACAACTCTTGCTGGGAAGAGAGGAGAGCCTACTCGGAGAAAGATCCCGAGCTCCAGCCTGCACTTCTGACCTCCTACTAACAGGCTCAAAAGCTCTTCTAGCCAAAGGAGATTTAGCCGAAGGAACGTTCTTAGACTTCTTCACCGGAAGTGAGGCGTCCTTCCGACGATGAGAAGTCCCGGCAATAGACTCCGCTAAAGCCGTAATCTGCGCCTGCAGACCCGCCAGGATACGCGCAGGAGATCTCTTAAACTCCTCTACAGGGGACGAAGTCCGAGAGCGAACGAGAAGCGTAACCGGACGAAATCTTGGTTTCTCTTGCGTTCCACTTCTGGCTCTTCCTCGAAGGATTCGGGGCTGGAAGGAAGGGCGCAAGGATCCTTCCAGGGCCTCTTGAGAGGGCGAGACGACTCCGATGCGCTCCATCTACGCTGAGAGAAGGCGACGAAGATGACGAGAAGCACTGGCGCAATAACTCCTTCTTGGTTCGATCCAAGGCAGCCTGGGAACGAGCAACAGGAACTGCCGAGGGGACGCCTGACCGGTGGGTGGGTTCTCCCTAACCTTCCTGCGGCTTTCGACTTTCCTCCTCCACTGGGTCTGGGAGTCTGGAAGAGGTCTAGGCCTGGAAGCGTTAGTGAGCCGGTCAGACGCACCCTCCACTGCACTAGGGGCACTGCACTGATCACTTGCACTATCATCACTCTTACCTTGTCGAGAGCGAGCGAGGCTCTCCCAGAAGCAACTTCCGAAAACGAATCTTCGGGTTCAAAGCTGGGCGCAGGGGCTGAAACTGGAGAAGGAACTACTTCTACTACAGGATTCTCAGCGTCAACTTCACTCACCCTCGATCTACTAGAACTCTTTGAAGAAGCCTTGCGCACCCTATCCTTCTCTAACTTTCTCACATAAGAAGAGAGAGCCTTCCAACCATCCTCATCCAAATTCTCACACTCTTTGCAAGGGTTAATAAAAGAGCATTCATTCCCTCTACACGACTCACATACCGAGTGAGGATCTAATGCAGCTTTAAGAAGCCTAACTTTACATTCCTTCTCAGAACAAACCCTAAATAAACTAGGTTTCTTAACTTCAGAATCATCCATGATTATAGATATGTAAGAGAAATCCAAAAGAAAAATCCAAAAAACAGTCCAAAAAGCGTATGCCAAGCCAACAAACAAAGGGTACTTCACCAAAATCCAAATCGTCGGCAACGAGAACGAATTTTAACTATCGTAAGGACTGAACAACAGGTGTTGTCCAGCCGGCGACAGAAAATAATCTGATAAGAAAGGGGGACTGGTTCTTACACCCGCCTCCCAGCGGCGGGTAAGGTAGATCACCTGACCTACCTGTAGCGTGTGCCGCGAGTTTTGAATTTTCTGTCGTGACGTCAGAGACCTAAGCTAAGTATATATCTGGCAGGGAAGTTCATGTACAAAACATGATTATTATGAATTTCAAATTACTTTTTGGGTATTAAAAAACCAAAACTATGTTATTTATCATAAATGAAGAGCCCTTTGCTCAAAGACTGTAGCCTGGGGCACTACACTAATATCGCGGATATTATGATATATTCTGAACTCATATTAAGAGCGAAATTTCTTCTTCTGTATGTTTGCAAGATGTTTTGGTTGTCTCTTCCTCTTTGGCATGATGAAATTCTTGCCAAACAAAGATAAACAGATGTAAAGGCAAGCGAATGTCAGAGGTGAAACTCGAACATGTACCCTCTTATCATGTTTCTGCTCGCATTGAAGGGTGGTAAGCTGAGAACCTTCTCTCCTTCGACTCATGGAATCTCTGGAGATGCCATTGCTCACAATTTCTTTGACAATAATTATCAAAATTTTTGATAACAGAGAAAATATATTGCATTTTCTTATACGGATCAATGTTTTTAACTTATTGAGTTACATTTACTAATTACCCTCTAACTACGAAAAATTAATAGGAATTTTGACGAAATATTTCATAAATGCATTCTCCAGTGCCATACGAAGCTCCATGAATTTTTTCAAGATTTTTGTGTTTTTCACCCTATATCCCCATATACAGTAGTGCCTCAGGTTACAAAATTATTCTGTTCCAAAGCAGCCTTCGTAACCTGATTTTTTCGTATCTAGAACTACGTTTTACATGTAAATTGCCTAATTCATTCCATGCTCTACAAAAACACCACAGTAAAATTTATAATAAAGCCAAATTGACCAATAAACAATGAAATACAACAATTTGGACTATTCATACCTAAACCTAACCATGACTACCTGTAATAAAATGTATTAGTGTACAAGGTCCAAGAAATACTGTACACACATGTACGTACGTAGTAAAATGTGGAACCTTACCTTTCGAGTGAGGCGTTATCCGAAAGTGGCAACAGAGGAAAAGGACAAGTGGCAGAAAACATGAACACTTAACTTTAGGAAGCACATTAAAAATGACAGAAAACATAAACACTAAACTTTACAAAACACATTTACAAATAACAGAAAACATCAACACTTCTTGATTATCTCCATTTTTGTCTCCATAGAAAGTCATCCTCTTCTTTCTGTGAACATCAGCAACATTCTTGGGACCCATGGCTAATAACATAAGTAATTAAGTTCACACACAACACGATAAAATAACTTACAGTACATATACTTTATCATGTTGTGTGTGAACTTAATTAACTTAATTAGCCATGAGTCCCAAGAATGTTGCTGAAGTTCACGGAAAGAAGAGAATGCTTTCTATGGAGACTAAGATGGAGATAATTAAGAAGTACAGGCGGCCCGCGGTTAACGGCGCAATTGCTCAACGGCGAATTGGTTTTACGGCTGTCATCAAAAATATTCATTAAAAAAATAAGACATTTTAAGGTATTTTTACAGCACAATTTTCGGTCAACAGCGCCGCTAGCGCCGTTATGCCTAACGAGCACATACATTTGTAGAAATACCATTCAGCCCATAAAGATTATGCAAATGATATTAAAAAATTGTGTTGAGAGCTATTACATAGGTATTAGGGTAAAATATAGGCCTCTGACTCTGTTCTATGCTGAAAATATCGAGTTAAACGTTTGAGTGCAAAAATAGCTATGGATGTGATGATTTATAAATGTTCATGCTTTTATGTTTAAAATGTGTATGAAATTGTATTCCGTATAGGCATTTTTATTTCTGCACATAAATATGATACAAAGGCAGCTTTTGAAACTGCCCTTCACATTATCAAATATGATGTTTTTTCATGTTCATTCTTGTAAGCCGCCATCTGCCACTCTTCCGAAAATATCAAGTTAAAAAAAAGCACAAATTTAACGATAAATGTGTCGATTTTATAAATGTTCACGCTTTAATGTTTAAAATGTGTATGCAAATGTATTATGTACAGGCAGTCCCCGGGTTACGACGGGTTCGGCTTACGACGTTCCGAGGTTAAGGCGCTTTTCAGTTATATTCATCAGAAATTATTTCCAGGGTTACGACGCATGTTCCAGGGTTAAGATGCCTACAATGCTCATCTGACAAAAGAAATAGGACACCAAAAATGCAAAATAATCAATATTTGAAGGTTTTTATTATGAAATATGCAATAAGAATGCAGTTTACATAGTTTTGAATGCACCCAAAGCATTAAAAGTAAGATTTTCTTAGGATTTTTGATGATGTTCCGGCTTACGACGATTTTTGGGTTACAACGCGTCTTAAGAACAGAACCCCTGTCGTAACCCGGGGACTGCCTTATAAAGTACAGTAGTACCTCGAGATACGAAAGGCTCAATTTACGAAAAATCCAAGTTACGAAAGCAAAGACGAAAAATTTTACTGCTCTACATACGAAAAGTTTTCAAGATACGAAAGGTTTCTGAAAGTCCGAGATTCGCCCCATAACAATTTTGAAACTCGCACCGCGCGCCGCCATCTTAGTTATAGTAGACTCACCACCATCCTCCTGCTCTCCCATTGGTTCCTGATGCTAGCCAAGCCATGAATCCTTCTCTCTAATTGGACAGCATCCCTCCCATCATGCATCTTCTATACATACGTACTACGTGTTGGCGTACTTTACCTCGGCCACTTTGCACCCGAAACTTTACCGTACGCAATCGGCATTTGTTCGTTCCAACGATTTCGTTTAGTAACGTAAATTCGTTAGTGATTTCGTTGCAGTACGTACATATTATCGTGTTGTGCTACTTTATCGTGTTGTGAGAACTTAACTTAATTATGTACAGTACATAGAGTCATGGTCCCAAGAAAGTTGCTGAAGTTCACAGAAAGAAGACAATGCTTTCTATGGAGACAAAATGGAGATAATAAAAAAGTATGAAGCTGGTTTTTGCGGTTGAGTGTGATCGCTAAGGAATACGCCGAAATCCGTCGACGATAGGCACCATCCTTAAGCAGAAGGAAGCCATCAAAGCAGCTACACCTTCCAAGGGCGTCACTATTTTGTCAAAACAAGAGAAGCCATGTGCATAATGAAATGGAAAGGCTGCTTCTTGTATGGATCGAGGACAAAGAAATCGATGGCGATACGATAACCGAGATGGCAATCTGCCAGAAGGCCAGCGCTATTTTCGGCGATTTGATTGCCCAAGCCAAAGACGACGGCGGAGAGGGGACATCAACGGCAACCCCAGAGTTCAAGGCTTCTCATGGGTGTTCGAAAAATTCCGTAAACGGACTGGCATCCATTCGGTGGTGAAGAAATTGAAATTACGTAAACTATAAAAAAGTAAAACGAAATGTAAAAATAAAAAAAAAAGACAAAATAAATTTTATTTTAAGTTTTTTGTAAAGTTAAGTGTTACAGTTTTATTAATGTGTTTTGTAAAGTTTAGTTTGTTTTTTGACATTTTTTTATGTGTTTTGTAAAGTTAAGTGTACGTATCTGCCGTTTGTCCTCCTCCTCCTCTGCCGCCACTTTTGGAGATAGCCTCAATCGAAAGGTAAGCTTCAACATTTTACGTTACAGTAATTTCTGGGCTCAGTTCGTGTCGCTGCGCGAAATAATCCTTTAATCCATTATTTCTAAGGTAAATGATCTAACAAATACCAGAGAATAAACAAAATAAAGAAAAAGGTCAGTATAACTGACTCGCTCACCCTCAAGGAGGGCATCGGTATGAACACTAGGGCGAGTGAGACCATTACCACGAACTTCTTGCCAATAGAAATCTCCCACAACAAAACCCCACAAGAGGAGAGCCGACCCACAGAACGGGGCAGCAACTACTACTACTCCAACCCACGCTAGGTGACTGCCGCGCCTCTGGTGGCCATCCCCCCTCCTTTGTTGCTCCGTTGCCCCGCTGTAGGCTCGAGTTCTGTTTCGCCCTCTCGCCCCTCCCCGGGTTGTCAGTGCTCTATTTTCTTTCCGGAGCTCCGTCGATTACGAGGGAGGGAGCTGGTATCCCGCCTGCGGGCGGACCTCAGGCGTGCAGTTGGTCTCCTTGGCTTAACCACCCCGTCTCTCCGGCACATCGGCGGAGACGGATACCACCGCGATTCGGAATCATCTTCCGGAATTTTGTGCTATTTTACGCTTAAGTTAATCATAAGTTTATATTAAGTTATCTTAAGCTGGGTCTCTCCCTTGCCCCTGTTTTCTACTCCGGCTCACACCGGAGCTATAGGCTATTCAGGCGATAGGGGAGGGGTTATGCCCAAAAATTTTTCACTCTCCGGCATGCATCGGAGTTCTAAAGTAGCCCTGTAAGTGTTATCTCTGTTGGTACTCATGTATCCTTCCACTTACAGACTTCCAACTGCGAGCATCCAGGATGCAACGCCATGCTCCAGGACCCCTGCGGACATGAAGTCTGCAGGTCCCACGCTCCGTGCGCGACTCCGCATGGGAATCTGCAGGTCTGGTACCATGAGACCTGTACGATCTGTTACGATCTTGTGGGTCAGTTTTTGGACGGGGTAAGTATTTCCAGCTGCATTTTAGCATGTAAATACTGTACTATATCTTAAGTTTAATTTTAATGGTATCTTTTAAGCTTAAGTTCTTCATATGTTGTGAAATACATCCCCAAATAGTGTAAGTTTAAGCTCTGTTTTAGTTTAAGGTTGAACCTCAACTTTAAACTTAAACTAATAGACGCCCTCTCTTACAGGCTGCTGCTGTTAGAGAGACCGCTCTTGCAACCCTGAGGGCTTGGGTCGGCGGCTTCGGCAAGAACGCCGCCAAGGGACAGCCCTACATTCTGGAAAAGAGGATGGCTGTCCTGCTGTTCCGTGGCGGCAAGTCGACGGGGTACGTCGACCCGGCGGAGGCAGCCGCCCCGACTATGACAACAATCCAGTCAGCAGATCGCTGCATCCATGAAGGAACCAGGCCAGGATATCTCTGCGGAAGTCGCGACTTTAGACCTGAATATTGAACCGATGGTAGGTGTTGACGAACTGTTGGTCGAGGTAGGTATGTTAAGACGCCCAAGGGCTTCCCTTGGGCGCTTCTGGATCTTCTTCTCCCGCTATATCAACTGCTTCCTTCCAAGGCTTTACTGGAGCTGAGCTCCAGTACTCGTCGCCTAGCGCTTCTGTGAAACCCAAAGAGAAGGGACACAGAGCGCAGAAAACCCTTATGAAGGCGTCGTCGTCGTCCAAAAAGACTTCGTCGACGTCATCGTCTCGTAAGTCTTCGGCTTTGAACCCCGGAGACAGAAGGGGTAAATCGTCTGCTTCTGGCTCTAGGTCCTCTAAGAGCAAGTCCTCAAAGGAGAGGCCCCGTACTCCGGCGAGTCAAACGGTCTCTCCTCCTCCTCCGGAGGTTAACCTCTGCCGAGTTACCCTTCCACCTCTGCACGGCTCCGGCCTTTGATCCAACGCCTTCTCCGTTGGGATGATGCAGCAGATGGGGGACTTGGTAGGTTCTTTGAGGACCAGCATGGAGCAGATGTTTCTCCCAGTTATCCGAAAGGATCTCAACTCAGGAGAAACATTATATCTGGGTTCAACCAGGCCCCCTCAAGCTACTCCTCCGGCACCTGGTGTTGTTCTGGTGCAGCTTCCCCCCCATGATTCTCTGCCTCCGTTCTCAATGAACAACCCCTGGAGAGTGGCTTCATACGCCCCTTTCCAGGACGGACTCATCTCCATTCCAGAGTGCGGTACTCGAAGGATTGAAGACTTCAAGTTCTATCCGGAGAACCTTCAACCGCCGTTCATTGCTACGCCCAGGCTGACGGAGGCAGCCATGACTAGGGAGGATAAGGTCCCGAGAGACGTATTGTACTCCCGGGATCAAGCTCAAAGGGAGTGGCTTAGGTGTTTTAGAGGAGATGGACTGCTCGAACACCAGGATTCAGGCGTTTCAAGAGTCCCTTTACCATCTTTACGATGGAAGAAGAGGCTCCTCTCCCCTTCTTAACGAAGATCGCCACTGTAACCATCCCAGCTGGCCTAAAAGGGGAACCCTTACCTCAGCTAAGGGAAGCAGATCCCACTTCTCCGTTGCTCCCTTCGCTTGGAGACTTGTGGGAGGATCTGCCTAACACCTTCTCGGCAGGTAAGCTTAAACCGGACTGCGCCATGGACCAGTTCGGCGAGAAGCTGCCTAGACTTCCTGATAGCCTCATTCAAGCTGAGTTTGAGGCCAAGTCTAGGCTTGCCAGGTCAACGAATACCATGGCAATGACAGAGGTAGCGGCTATTTCATATGCTTCAGAGCCGCTCTTCAAGTTGTTGACCAAGTCACAGACTTATACGGTCCAATCGGACCTGTATGAGTTTGTGACTGCTAGGGTCAATTGCCGAAAACATGTCCTCCAGGAAGCAACTATTCGGCATGAGCCTAAAAGGTGCTTTCATTGAACATCTGGGGGGCAGACCTCTTCCCAGAAGCTATGGTCAAAGAGGTCCAGAATGAGGCAACAAGGCTCAATCAGAGCCTCAAAGATCGTTGGGGCCTCACTGCAAAGAGGCGCCAAGATCAGGTTGCAGCAGGCAAGAAGCTGAAAAAGGCAAAGCGTTACCAGCCTTATCAGAAGAAGCCTCAAAGATTCAATCAAGCTGTGTCAGCTGTGCCGATTGTACAATCAGGCCAGCCTTCTACCTCGAAGACTCCGGCTCAGCCCATTTACGTGATTTCTCCTCAGGCTCAGCCTTCCACCTCCTACGCTGTCTCCCCCGCCTTTAACCAGGTGTTTGAAGGTCAAGCCCTCCTGCACTATGACCGGTTCGGCATGGGAGGTAGAGCTAGGGGATCCTTTCGTCAGAGAGGATCAGGAAGGTCGCTCAACAGGGGAAAGCACTTCCGTGGAGGCCGCGGAGGTCACTCGACCCAGCAGCAGTGAGATCTCCAAGGTAGGAGGGAGGCTGTTTCTCTTCCGGCATCGGTGGGGATTCAGCAAATGGGCACAGAGCATTGTGTCAAAGGGCCTGGGTTGGAGTTGGATTGGAGACCCTCCTCCACCCAGACCTTTCCTTCAACTTCCATCGAAAGAACTGACGGAGTATGCGGAGGAGCTCCTCCAGAAAGGAGCATAGCGAGAGTCAACAAAGATTAAAGTTTCAGGGTCGCTTGTTCAGCGTACCAAAGAAAGGCTCATTAAAAAGAAGGGTAATCTTAGACTTGTCCCGCTTAAACTTGGCCATTCGCTGCGACAAGTTCAAAATGCTGACCATCTCGCAGGTGCGGACCTTACTTCCCCGTGGGGCCGTCACCACCTCTATCGATCTTACAGACGCATACTATCATATCCCTATTGCAACAAGACACTTTCGCCCTTACCTGGGCTTCAGACTAGGAGATCAGGCATTCTCCTTCAAGGTAGTTCCTTTCGGTCTGAATGTAGCACCCAGAGTGTTCACGAAATTAGCGGAAGTAGTCGTTCAACAACTGAGGTCTCAAGGGATAATGGTAGTAGCGTACCTCGACGATTGGTTGATTTGGGCTCCAACAGTCGAGGAATGTCGTCAAGCCACAATGAAAGTCATTCAATTCCTGGAATATCTGGGGTTCCAGATAAACAGGACAAAGTCAAGACTCACTCCGGAGTCCAACTTTCAATGGCTGGGCATTCAATGGAATCTATCCTCCCATACTCTGTCGATTCCATCAGCCAAGAGGAAAGAAATAGCGAAGTCAGTGAAACAATTTCTAAAGTACAAATATGCTTCAAGGAGAAACCAGGAAAGAATCCTGGGTTCCCTCCAATTTGCCTCAGTGACAAACATCTTGATGAAAGCCAAACTGAAAGACTTAACCAGGATCTGGCGCTCACGAGCAAATGTCAGATCCAGGGACAAGGTATCATCAATACCACAGATTCTACGGAATTGTCTGCGCCCTTGGACAAAGTTAAAAAACCTGTCCATATCAGGTACCCCTTCAGTTTCCTCCTCCGGGAATCACTATCCACAGACGCTTCACTAAGCGGCTGGGGAGGATATTCTCAGTTCAAGAAAGTTCAGGGAACATGGTCACCTCAGTTCCGCCAGCTTCACATAAATGTATTGGAAGCATGGCAGTGTTCCTGACTCTGAAGAGGTTACGTCCGCCAAAGAACTCTCACCATTAAAGTTAGTTCTGGACAGCGCAGTGGTAGTCCATTGTATAACAGGGAGCTCCAAGTCAAGACACCTGAATCAGGTCATGGTAGCCATCTTTTCCCTGGCAGACAAGTTCAGTTGGTACCTCTCCTCCACCCATCTGGCCGGAGTGAGAAACGTCATAGCAGATGCTCTATCCCGTTCGGTTCCTCTGGAATCGAATGGTCACTGGACAACAGTCGTTCCAATGGATTCTCCGGAAGGTACCAGGCCTGCAAGTAGATCTGTTTGCATCTCAAACGAACCACAAACTTCCCTGTTATGTGGCTCCCAACCTGGACCCTCTGGCCTATGCCACGGACGCCCTGTCCATAGATTGGAACAACTGGGAGAAGATTTATGTCTTTCCTCCGTGAATCTTCTCCTGAAAGTACTGAACAAACTCAGGACGTTCAAGGGTCAAGTAGCTCTAGTAGCCCCAGACTGGCCGAAGAGCAACTGGTACCCCTTGATTCTCGGAATTGGGTCTTCGTCCTCTTCGAATTCCCAATCCCAGGCTCTCCCCAGTCAGTACAAATGAAGACTGTGTTCGCTTCCTCAGGAATTCTCAAAACCCTAACTTTATGGACTTCATGAAGTTTTGCGGCCAAGAGAGATGCAAATATCGATCCACGAAATATTCTTTTCCTGGAATCAGATAAAAGAGATTCAACTTTAAGGCAGTATGATGCTGCAGTTAAAAAGTTGGCATCCTTCCTGAGAGAAGCAGACATTAAAATCATGACAATCAATTTCAGCTATATCCTTTTTCAGATCCTTATTTGAAAAAGGGTTAGCAGCTAGTACCATTACGACAAACAAGTCAGCCTTGAAGAAGATTTTTCAACTGGTTTTAACATAGACTTAACAGATTCTTACTTTTCGTCTATTCCCAAGGCTTGTGCTAGACTTAGACCTTCAGTAAGGCCTACGTCAGTGTCATGGTTTTTAATGATGTTCTAAAGCTGGCTTCAGATACAAATAACACATGTTCATTTATAATGCTCTTAAGAAAAACATTATTTTTTATTAAGCTTGGCTCAGGAGCTAGAATTTCAGAACTGTCGGTGTTATCCAGAGATGCGAATCACGTAGAATTTCTTCCTTCAGGAGAAGTTCTGCTTTCTCCGGATCGCAGCTTTTTAGCAAAGAATGAGGATCCTTTGTTGAGGTGGAACCTTGGAAGGTTATACCCCTTCCTCAAGATCTTTCTCTTTGTCCAGTAACGACCTTACAAGCCTTTCTGTCCAGGACATCCTCATCCTCTTCGGGTCCTCTCTTTAGAAGAGAAAAAGGTGGTACTTTATCAATTAAAGGTATAAGGCAACAGATCCTATACTTTATTAAACAAGCTAACCTGAATCCTTCCCCAAGGTTCATGATGTCAGGGCAGTAGCCACCTCAATTAACTACTTTCAACACATGAATTTTGATGATTTGAAAAAGTATACTGGATGGAAATCGCCGACAGTATTTAAGCGTCACTACTTAAAGTCTTTGGAATCTTTGAAGTTTTCAGCAGTTGCGGCGGGTAACATAGTTTCCCCCAGACTCTGCCTCAGTAGTTCAGTTGAAGATCCAGATCTCCTTTCTACCTATCTCAGCCAACAGTTTGTCTATACCTACCATGTTCATCTACGTCTACCCTTGAGTCTTAGCTGCTCTTGTGATGGTTTAGTGGGTGTCCCTTATTTTTTTGCTAGGGTCACCCACAATTGATTGTATATACTGATCTTTGTGATGTGGTCCCCTTATTTTTATGCTAGGGTGCCACATCTCCATTTACAATGGTTATTGATTTGTTTATTAAGATCTATGAACTTGTTTAATGTGTTTTTACTTTAAGTTTGTTCATATACATACTTTACTACATTATTGATATTGTTTATTTGTACTTACTTTAAGTGTTTTTGCCTATGATTATCATACACATGTTTTAAGTTCAACATATATCCCATGTAAGCCCTTGTATATATGTTAACTTTAAGTTAATTTTAAGTATTGTTCTTTATTCACGCTCTATGAACAATTGTGTATGTATATATAATTTTTTTCTTTGCAATTATAGTATTTAAGTGAAATTTTAAGTTTATTGAGACCTTCTTTATTTCAATCTTGTGCTAATTCTCTGGTACAATTTCGCGCAGCAGCGACGAACGCTGAGCCCAGAAAAAGGATTTTGACGTAGGAAAAATCTATTTCCGGGCGATTGGTTTGTGTCGCCCAGCGAAATCCCACCTCTTCCCAACCCTTCGCTCAAGATTGATTGCTAACTTTAGGATGGCCACCAGAGGCGCGGCAGTCACCTAGCGTGGGTTGGAGTAGTAGTAGTTGCTGCCCCGTTCTGTGGGTCGGCTCTCCTCTTGTGGGGTTTTGTTGTGGGAGATTTCTATTGGCAAGAAGTTTGTGGTAGTGGTCTCACTCGCCCTAGTGTTCATACCGACGCCCTCCTTGAGGGTGAGCGAGTCAGTTATACTGACCTTTTTCTTTATTTTGTTTATTCTCTGGTATTTGTTAGATCATTTACCTTAGAAATAATGGATTAAAGGATTATTTCGCTGGGCGACACGAACCAATCGCCCAGAAATAGATTTTTCCTACGTCAAAATCCTTTAATATTTCTTGTACACTAATATACACTTTATTTACAGGTTTGGATTTTTATTCTTAATTTAGGTTTTATTTACAGGTTTGGATTTTTATTCTTAATTTAGGTATTGAATGGTCCAAATTGTTGTAGTATTTCATTGTTTATAGGTCAATTTAGCTTTATTATGAAATTTAATGGGGTGTTTTTGGAGGGCTTGGAACGGATTAGCCATTTTACATGTAAAATGTGTTCCAAGATACGAAAAACTCATTATACGAAGGCCGCCTCGGAACGGATTAATTTCGTATCTCGAGGTACTACTGTATTTTTAATTCTGCACAGAAATATGATACTAAGGCAGCTTTTGAAACTGCCCTTCACATTATCAAAAACAATGTTTTTTCATGTTCATTCTTGTAAGCAGCTACCTGCTGCTCTTCCAAAAATATAGTTAAAAAGAGTGCAAATTTAGCGATCGATGTGTCAATTTTATAAATGTTCATGCTCTTATGTTTAAAATGTGTATGAAAATATATTACGAATAGGGTATTTTTATTTTGGTACATAAATATGATACAAATTAAGGCAGCTTTTATAACTACCCTCCACGTTGTCAGAGGATGTTTTTTCATGTTCGTTCTTGTCTGCCAGTGTTCCGAAAAATGCATGGCGTTATTTTATTAATTAGGCATCTTTTCCATAAGTCCTTTAAAAAGTTATACATTACTTCACTGTATCCAATAATATTGTATGTATTCTCATATTATTGTATTATAAAATACTACGGCAAATCTAAGCTAGTATTCCGCCGAGAAGCCAATGTTTTGGTTTCAAATCAGCTGATGGCGAACACGAGTTTGTTTCGCCATATTTAACACAATTCTGAGCGAATTTTCTTGCTTCTAGTTGGCATAAACGAATATCTAGATACTTGACTTATATCAGACAAGGTTGTTTTTCCTTATGCGATGTGTTTTTATGTGGAAATATTTATTGAAAATGTCTCGCTGTGATTGTGAACTTTTTTTTTCTTCGTTAACAGATTATGTTGGCGGCATGTTTATTGCGTAAAAAAATTATGTGATTCCATTCGGAATTTTCCTTCGTATCATCATAATACGAACTTTATGTTATGTATCTTATAGTGGCCTGAAACCAACAGTAAAATGTGTTCTTTAAAGCACAGTAGTTTTGCTTAAAATTATTTTATCTCAATTTTATCTACGGTGTGTTTGGTGGCATACGTTTACTGGAGTTTTATCCTTGTCACTGATGCACGATAATAGTCATCAGTAGCTTGAACAGTTTTCTCCGCTTCAGTTATAAAAAGGTTTAAATTAACAGCATATTTCCCGATTGATCTTTGATCTATATTGATATTTGATCTATAGCGAATAAAGTTATTACATTAAGATATCTCAGGTCTATTCTACTTAACGTCATTTATGACAACTATGGTAATAGTGTACAGTGGTCCCCCGTATTTGCGGGGGATGCGTACCAGACCCCCCCGTGAACAGTTAGAACCCGCAAATGTTTGGAACCCCTATAAAAATGCTAAAAACAGCCTATTTTGATAGTTAAAACTCAAGAAAAACCACTAAAAATTTTCATACATGGTTTTTCTAATAGTTTTATCACAAAAAGTGCATTTTATGATGAAATTGATAAAAAAAAAAAAAAAAACAGGAATTTGTGGATATATCTCATAGAAAAATACCGCAAATGCGCAAATTTTCCGTGAATAATGTGGGGAAACGTTCCCGAGAGAAACCCGCGAACGTGTGAGTCCGCGAATCCTGAGGACGCGAATACAGGGGGCCCACTGTACTATAGTACAATGATTGAAATACAAGCCAAACGGATGTTATCGAATTCGGTTGTACTTGAACAAAAAAAAAAAAAAAAAAAAAAAAAAAAAAAAAAAAAAAAAAAAAAAACAAGTCATTTCACGTTCGGTGTTCATGCTGTACAGTTTTATGCAACGAGTATAACATTAAAACCATATTTATCATTCTCTTTTGCTGCTTTGAACTTATGTAAACTAGAAGATGGGATAAAGTTAGGCTATTATAATATCTTTACATACTTTAGACATCCAAAGGATTAAAGCTAGGCTTTTTTCACTTTACAGTATTTATAATACTATAATGTACTGTACAGTAAGTTCTAAAGATCTATACTGCATAAATATAATTTTACTTATTGCGCCATTGCAGGATTAAGGCACCGTTTGACTGGTCTAGGCCGCTGTTAACTGGTCTAGAATTTCGAAAGAAGGTGTGTGGCGGCCGTAGGCTTTAAAATCACTTACCGTCGAAAATCACTTAGTGTCGGCGGCCAGGAACGGAACCCCTGCCGCTAATCGAGGGCCACCTGTATGAAGCTGGCATGCGGTTGAGTGCGATCACTAAAGAATACGGCCGAAATCCGTCGACGATAAGCACCATCCTTAAGCAGGAGGAAGCCATCAAAGTACCTACACCTTCCAAGAGCGTGACTATTTTGTCCAACAAGAGGAGCCATGTGCATGATTAGATGGAGAGGCTGTTTCTTGTATGGAATAAAGACAAAGAAATCGCTGGCGATATGATAACCGTGACGGCAATCTGCCACAAGGCCAGCGCTATTTTCGGTGATCTGATTGCCCAGGCCGAAGACGATAGAGGAGAAAAAATTGGGCAAAAAGCATAGTATCCAGGGGCCTAGGCTGGAGTTGGATCGAAGGTCCTCCTCCACCCAACACCTTCTATCAAGAACCAACACAGGAGTTGGTAGACTACTCCCAGGAGCTTCTCCAAAAGGGAGCAGTGTTGAGAACCAGGAAACTGAAGTTCCAGGGACGCTTGTTCAGTGTTCCGAAAAAAGGCACCGACAAGAGACGGGTGATCTTAGACTTGTCCCGTTTAAACTTGTACATTCGTTGCGACAAGTTCAAAATGCTGACCATCTCTCAGGTGCGAACCTTGAATGGCATCCATTCGGTTGTGCGGCATGCGGAGGCTGCCAGCTTGGACACGAAAGAGGCCGAAGCCTTTATTTAAGACGAAGGCTACAGTTCTCAGCAAGTCTTCAACTGTGACGAGACTGGCCTGTTTTGAAAAAAAAAAAGCCTCGTCGGACGTACATCACGGAGGAAGAGAAGAAGCTATGAAAGACAGGCTTACGCTTGCATTTTGTTCCAACGCCAGTGGGGATCGTAAGGTCAAGCCCCCACTTGTGTATCATTTGGAGACTCCTTGAGCCTTCAAGGCCCACAAAGTGCTAAAGGAGAAGCTTCTGGTGATGTGGAGGGCTAATGCGAAAGCCTGGGTAACGAGACTTTTGTTCACCGAGTGGGTAAATCTGTTTCGGCCCGACAGTGAAGATATTCTTGGAAGAGAAGCGCCTCCCTCTGAAATGTCTGCTGTTGTTGGACAATGCTCCTGCTCTCCTTCCTGGCCTCGAGGAAGATATCCTAGCGGAGTATTCTTTTATCAAGGTTCTTTATCTTCTGCCAAACACTACCCCTCTTTTCCAGCCCATGGACCAACAGTGATATCGAACTTCAAGAAGCTGTATACGAAACATCTTTTCAACAGATGTTTTGACATCACTGATACCACAAACCTCACCTTGCATAAATTTTGGAAGGAGCATTTCGATATCGTGATATACATCCGATTCATCAATCAAGCTTGGCAGGAGGTTTCGAGGCGAACCTTGAATTCTTCGTGGAGGAAACTCTGGCCTGATGCCGTATCCACCTGAGACTTCGAGGGATTCGACGTGGGCGAAGCTGATGCAGATTCAGAAACGTTGATGATTCTGAAACGGTTTTGCAACCAGATCTTGACGGGATTGTTGCACTCGGCAAGTCCATGGGGTTGGTCATTGACGAGGATGACATCAATGATCTTCTCCAGGAGCACCAAGAGGAGCTTATGACGGATGACCTGAAGGAGTTGGAGGCCATGCAACATAACATCGTTCAAGAAGAGATCTCTAGCAGGGGCGAGGAGGAGAAGGAGGAGGACCCTATGACAACAGCAGAAATTAAGGATGCTCTAGCTGCTTTTCATAAAGTGCAATCATTTGTAGAAGAGACACACCCTGAAAAGGCTTACACAGGTTGTATGCTTGCGCTGTTCGTTGACGTTTGCCTGAGTGGTTTCAGGAACATTGTGAAAAGCAGGCAGAAGCAATTTTCCTTGTATAGCTATTTTTTAAAGAAGCCTTTAGTAGTACAGGCAGCCCTCGGTTAATGGCGCAATCGCTCAACGGTGAATCGGTTTTACGGCTGCCGTGAAAAATATTCATTAAAAAGATAAGGCATTTTAAGATATTTTTACGGCACAATTTTCGGTCAACAGCGCTGCTAGCGCCGTTATGTCTAACGAGTACATACATTTGTAGAAATACGTTCAGCCCATAAAGGTTATGCAAATGATATTAAAAAATTGTATTGAGAGTTATTACATAGGTATTAGGGTAAAATATGTGGCTCTGACGCTGTCCTATGCTGAGAATATTGAGTTAAATGAGTGCAAATTTAGCTATGGATGTGTTGATTTATAAATGTTCATGCTTTTATGTTTAAAATGTGTATGAAAATGTATTACGTATAGGTATTTTTATTTCTGCACATAAATATGATACAAAGGCAGCTTTTGAAACTGCCCTTCACGTTATCAAATATGATGTTTTTTCATGTTCATTCTTGGTAAGACGCCACCGCCGCTCTTCAAAAATATAGTTTAAAAAAGTGCAAATTTAGCAATTGATGTGTCGATTTTATAAATGTTAATGCTTTTAATGTTAAAATGTGTATGCAAATGTATTGTGTATAGGGTATTTTTAATTCTGTGCAGAAATATGATACTAAGGCAGCTTTTGAAACTGCCCTTCACGTTATCAAATAGTACGATGTTTTTCATGTTCATTCTTGTAAGCAGCTGCCTGCTGCTCTTCTGAAAATATCAAGTTAAAAAGAGTGCAAATTTAGCGATCGATGTGTCAATTTTATAAATGTTCATGCTCTTATGTTTAAAATGTGTATGAAGATATATTATGTATAGGGTAGTTTTATTTTTGTACATAAATATGATACAAATTAAGGCAGCTTTTGTAACTACCCTCCATGTTGTCAGTGGATGTTTTTTCATGTTCATTCTGCCACTGTTCCGAAAAATGCATGGTGTTATTATATTAATTATGCATCTTTTCCATAAGTCCTTTAAAAAGTTATTCATTACTTCACTGTATCCAATAATATTTATGTGTTCTCATATTACTGTATTACAAAATACTACGGCAAATCTAAGCTAGTATTCCGCCGAGCAGCCAATGTTTTGGTTTCAAATCAGCTGATGGCAAACACGAGTTTGTTTCGCCATATTTAACACAATTCTGAGCGAATTTTCTTGCTTCTAGTTGGCATAAATGAATATCTAGATACTTGACTTATATCAGGACAAGGTTATTTTTCCTTATATGACTTGTTTTTAGGTGGAAATATGAATTGAATATGTCTTGTTGTGATTGTGATCTTTTTTTTTCGTTAACAGATTATGTTGGTGGCATGTTTATTGCGGAAAAAAATTGTGATTCCGTTCGTAATTTTCCTTTATATCATCGTAAAACGAACTTTACGTTATTTATCTTATATCAGCATGAAACCAACAGTAAAATGTGTTCTTTAAAGCACAGTAGTTTTTATTAAAATTATTTTATCTCAATTTTATCTACAGTTGTGTTTGATGGCATATGTTTACTGGAGTTTTATCCTTGTTGCCGATGCACGATAATAGTCATTAGCAGCTTGAACAGTTTTCTCAGCTTCAGTTATAACTAGGATTAAATTTAACAGTATATTTCCCGATTGATCTTTGATCTATATTGATCTTTGATCTATAGTGATCTTTGATCTATAGTGATCTTTGATCTATAGTGATCTTTGATCTATAGCGAATAAAGTTATTACATTAAGATATCTCGGTTCAATTCTACATAACGTCATTTATAACAACTACGATATTAGTGTACTAAAATACGATTACTGAAATACAAGCCAAACGGATGTTATCGAATTCAGTTGTACTTGGAAAAAAAAAAAGTAGTTTTACATTCAGTTATTCATGGCTGTACGCGTTTATGCAACGAGTATAACGTTAAAACCATACTTTCATCATTCTCTTTTGCTATTTTTGAACTTATGTAACTAGATGGGATAAAATTAGGCTATTTAATTTGGTCTTTCATAAAATCGGATTATCGTAAGATGAATTATCATAACTTGAACACTACAGCTACCTGTACACTGTATAAAACCTTATTATATCTTTACGTACTCTAGACACCCAAAGGATTAAAGCTAGGCTTTTTCCACTTTACAGTATTGATAATATTATAAAGTACTGTACAGTAAATTCTATATATCAATACGTACTGCATAAATATGATTTCTGGGCTCAGCTCGTGTCGGCCTATGAAATATCCTTAAGATCATTATTTCTAGGTAAAATTAATCTAAAATTACCAGAGAAAAACAAAATTAAGAAAATGTCAGTAAAACTGACTCGCTCACTCTATAAAAGAAGTGTCGGTAAGTGAATATAGGCGAGTGGGATCACTACCACGAGTCATTCACCATTTAGACCTTCCAACATAAAATCCCCACCAGAGAGAGCTGATACATGGGATAACTAAAGGGGTGATGAGGCCGCTACTACTACTACTACCGACGCCACGGACAGCAGCGCCCCTAGCGGTCATCCTTAATCATTAGGTTCGCAGCGCTTGAGTGCTTTTTCCTCTCGTGTTGTGTTTTCGTAATTTTACCTCGTCATTACAATGGAACGTGCAGCTATCACATCGGCTAAGTTAAGTGCCTCATAAGTAGTATTTTACTGTTTTTTAGTCTTCCAGGGACCAGTATTTTCCTTCTTAATAGGTCATATACGGTCTCCCGGTTGACTCGTGGCGGCTGCGTGCCGCCTCGTGTTAAGATTTCCCGGTCTCCCATACTGGGACATCTTATACTTATGGGCTTACTATATTACGTTCATCGTTTATTACATCGTTTTTATAGCTAGGACAGCCCTTTTACCATTTCTCTTAGTTTGGTATTTAGGGCTATACCGTGTTTCTGGCCCAGCATCCCGGCTCTTGCTCTACATCGGCTACCGCTGGCTCCGAGTAGTCAACTGTTCTTCGGAACAGCTTGCCTCCTCCTGGGCTTCTTTCTCTTTTACTAAAAGTGTCTTTTCCCCCTTTACGATGTATTATCAGTGTTATTTAGGGTGTTAGGCTAGCCTAGGTGCATGTACCATGTGTTGGTACAGTCTGGTTCACGTGGCCCCTCCATGGTTGTGTTGCTATCGCGGCTTAGGCCACCTGCGATCACGTGTCCCATAGCACCTTACCCTTCCCCTTCCCTCCCTACCAGGTATAGGGAGGGGTCTGGGGGACTCCTTGGTTGCCATGACAACCACAGTAGCCTTCCTCCCTCTCTCTCTGAGGAGGCCAGGAGCTCCCTCCCAGCTGGGGTACAGGGCGACCACTTGTCTCGGGTACCGGGTCACCGAGCGGGTAGCTGTAGGGACGGGGAGGGGTAGGCCACCCCCCTCTCTCTCTCTCCCGCTGTGTTACGCCGGGACCCCCCACCTATTGCTTCAGTCCCACCCTTCCCCTACTGTAATGAACGGAGCCTCCGATGAAGCCGGGGGCCCCTTTGGTTATAGGTTCGTCTGGCTCCGCCAGCGGGCGGGGTGGACATTACTAGTGGTCTGTTGCTTGCCTACTATATCCTTTTTTCCGCTACCGGAGGAGAGCTCGCTCCTTACCCGGGCACTCTTCTAGTAGACAGAAAATTTTATACTTCGTTATATATACGGATATACCCTAATATTACGGTGAATTTTAGTTTTAATTTATTTATGTGTGCCATCTCCGTCGTTCTCCGTCGTGGTTTCATGGCTCCTCACCACTCCTGGTTGGAATCTTTTTCCTGTCTCCGGCGTAGCCTTAGACAACTCCAACCGCCTAGTTACCACACGTATTATGGCGGGGCTCTGGTTTAATCTAACTTTCACGCTCCGGCATGCAGCGGAGCAATTGTTAGGCTGTAAGTGCACCTGATACTTATGTATCTCTCCACTTACAGGCTACCAACTGTCAGGTCCCGGGTTGCAACGCAACACTCTACGACCCCTGCGCCCATGAGGAGTGTAGGACTCACGCCCCGTGTGCCACCACCCACAATGGACTGATCGTCTGGCACCCAGAAGCTTGCACCATCTGCTACGACCTTGTTAGTCAGCTGTTGGGTGGGGTAAGTCTACTCTTAGACTTCTTGGTCTTATCACTAATAACACTTAGTTTTAAGCTTTGTTCAACCCTGTCTCCGCCGCTAAAAGCTTCATTTCGCCTTCTCTTTCAGGCTGCCGCGGTGAAAAGAAGTCGCCTTGGCAACCCTGAAGGCTTGTGGGTGGGCGGCTTCGGGAAGAACGCCGCCAAGGGACAGCCGTACATTCTGGACAAGAAGCTGGCCGTTCAGATCTTCCCCGGTGGCAAGTCGACCGGCTATGTTGACCCCATCTCGGCAGCCCTCTCATAGCTTCGATCCAGGCAGAGGGTGCAGCAGGCGTTCGGGTCCGTCTCCACGCAGGAGCCGGTCCCAGATGTGGCTAACCTGGACCTGAACATCGAGCCTATGGCGATAGGGGCAGAGGATTTGTTGGTTGAGGTAGGTGTGTCGGGCGCCCAAGGTCTTTCCTTGGGCGCTCCTGGATCTTCTTCTCCTGTCCTTTCTTCTGCCTCTTTCCAAGGCTTTACGGGATCTGAGATCCCTGCCCGCTCTCCCGCTCTTCTGTACCCCGAAGGTGAAGGGACAGAGAGAACAGAAGACTCTCCTCCATAAGACGACTTCTAAGAATCGTCGTCTTCTTCAGCTAAGAAGTCTACGACTTCCTACGCTGACGCGGTGAAGGCAAAGCCGCGCTCTTCTTACTCTAAGAGCTCTAGAAGCAAGGCTTCTAAGGAGAAGGCTTGCGCTCCAGCCGAGCCAACGCCTTCTCCGGCATCCACCGGATCCACTCCGGTAACTCCTGTTGGGGTGGCGGGACCAAGCTCCTTTGATCCCACCACCTTTTCGGCAGTTGTGATGCAGCAAGTGGGAGAGATGGTTGGCTCGAGGATGACCGCCCTCGGGTCTAGGTTTGAACAGATGTTTGCGCAGCTGTCAAACACCATCAACCAGTCTGGCCAATCCATTCAGGATCTCTCTAACAGAGTTAGAGAGCAAGAGGACCGTTTTGCTGGACTTACTCAGGTTCCTCAGCCAAGCTCCCCCGTAGCAGGTACTGGCATTTTGCAGTTACCTCCCTACAAATCCCTACCAGCCTTCTCCATGGATAACCCATGGAGAGTGGCCGCTTATGCCCCCTTCAAGGACGGCATGATCTCTATCCCGGAGTGTGGAACTCGAAGAATTGAGGACTTCGAGTTCTATCCTCCTGGACTGACTCAGCCTTTCATTGGGTATGCTAGGCTGACCGTTGCTGCTCTCACTAGAGAGGACAAGATTTCCCGAGAGAATGTGCTGTATAGTAGGGATCACGCACAGCGGGAATGGGTTCACTGCCTGGAGGATTGGGAGTGTACTAACACTAAGCTCCAAGCTTTCAAGAGTCCGTTCACTATTTTCGCTACGGAGGAGGAGGCTCTCTTCCGTTCGCTACCAAAATAGTGGAAGCGACTCTTCAGGCAGTCCTCAAGGACGAGCCCAATGCCACAGCTGAGGGAAGCGGAATCTACTTCTCCGCTCTTCCCAGCCTTTGGAAGAATTGTGGGAGAACTTGCCTGCCACGTTCTCGATTGGTAAGCTTAAGCCAGACTGCGCAATGGACCAGTTTGGCGAGAAGCTTCCAAGACTGCCTGATACCCTGATTCAGGCAGAGTTCGATGCTCGAACAAGATTTGGGAGGTCCCTTAACTCCCTAATCATTACAGAAATGGCTGCCCTGTCTTATGGCACAGAACCTTTATTCAAGATTCTGGCCAAATCTCAGCTCCAGACAGTCCAAGCTGATGCTTTCGACTTCTTCCTAGCTAGGAGAAACTGCCGAAAGCACGTCTTGCAGGAGGCCACTATCAGGCATGAGCCTAATAGACTCCTGGCTTCCAGCATGTGGGGTGCGGACCTCTTCCCAGAGTCCTCTGTGAACGAGGTGCACCACGAGGCTGCTAGGCTCAACCAGAGCCTTAGGGCTAGATGGGGCATCTCTTCCAAGAGGAAACAAGAGACCGCCCCTGCTGCTGGTAAGAAGCTTAAGAAGACAGGAAGAAGGTTCCAGCCTTACCAGAAGCAACAGCAGCAACAGCAGTTTGTTCAGGCCGTCCCAGTTACTCAACAGGGACAGCCGTCTACTTCAAAACAGACTCAACCCATCCTCCTGTTGTCTCCTCAGACTCAACCGTCAACCTCCTACGCAGTCTCGCCGGCCTTCAATTCTATGTACGAAAGCCAGGCCTACCCAGCCTTTAATAGGTTCTCTAGGGGTAGCAGGGCGAGGGGCCACTTTCGCCAGCGTGGCACAGGAAGAGCTGCAAGAGGTAGACAATTCAGAGGAGGGCGCGGAGGTCAACCCGCCCAACAACAGTGAGGCTCCCCAGGTAGGAGGGAGGCTGTTCCTCTTCCGTCACAGGTGGGGGTTCAGCAAATGGGCACAGAGCATCGTGTCCAAAGGATTGGGTTGGAGTTGGATCAAAGATCCCCCTCCAATCAAATCATTCTATCAGGAACCATCAAAGGAATTGACAGATTATGCGGAGGAACTCCTTCAGAAAGGAGCTATTGCGAGAGTCAAGCATCTAAAATTTCAAGGTCGCTTATTCAGTGTGCCAAAGAAAGGCTCAACAAAAAGAAGGGTAATCTTAGACTTGTCAAAGCTAAACTCTTTCATTCGTTGCGACAAGTTCAAAATGCTCCCCATCTCGCAGGTACGGACCTTACTTCCCCGTGGGGCCGTCACAACCTCCATCGATCTTACAGACGCATACTATCATATCCCTATAGCCAGGCACTTCCGTCCATTCCTAGGCTTCAAACTAGGAAATCAGACGTTCTCATTCAAAGTGATGCCCTTCGGTCTGAATGTAGCCCCCAAGGTATTCACGAAAGTAGCAGAAGTGGTAGTTCAACAGTTGAGAACTCAAGGGATAATGGTAGCAGCATACCTCGACGATTGGTTGATCTGGGCACCAACGGTCGAGGAATGACTCAAAGCCACAAAAAAGGTAGTTCAATTTCTGGAACATCTGAGGTTCCAGATAAACAAAACGAAATCCAGACTTACTCCGGAGTCTCGTTTTCAGTGGCTAGGAATCCAATGGGATTTGTCTTCCCACAATCTGTCAATTCCGGTGGTCAAAAGGAAAGAAATAGCCAAGTCTGTGAAACAATTTCTCAAATGCAAACAAACATCAAGGAGAAACCAAGAAAGAATCCTAGGTTCTCTTCAGTTTGCCTCAGTGACAGACATCCTCCTGAAAGCAAGGCTAAAAGATATAAATCGAGTTTGGCGATCGAGAGCAAACGCCAAATCTCGAGACAAGTTGTCAATAATTCCACAGATCCTTCGCAATCAGCTCCGTCCATGGACAAAAGTGAAGAACCTTGCCAAATTAGTACCCCTTCAATATCCCCTTCCAGTGTTAACCATTCACACGGATGCCTCCCTGTTCGGATGGGGGGGATATTCTCAATTCAAGCAAGTTCAGGGGACTTGGTCAGTTCAGTTCCGCCAGCTTCACATAAACGTCCTGGAAGCAATGGCAGTATTTCTTACCCTGAAGAGACTCCTTCCCCCGAAGAAGTCTCATCTAAGACTAGTTTTGGACAGTGCAGTGGTAGTACATTGCATCAACAGAGGAGGGTCCAAATCCAAACACGTAAATCATGTCATGATAGCTATCTTTGCGCTAGCAGACAAACACAGATGACATCTGTCCGCCACTCACCTGGCGGGGGTAAGAAATGTGATAGCAGACGCTTTGTCCCGGTCAGTCCCTCTGGAATCAGAATGGTCCCTGGACGACGGGTCATTCCAGTGGATATGCCGGAGAGTCCCAGGTCTCCAAGTAGATCTCTTCGCCTCACAAGCGAACCACAAGCTCCCTTGCTAGTTGGCCCCCAACCTGGACCCTCTGGCTTATGCCACAGACGCCCTGTCGTTAGATTGGAATCAATGGAGGAAAATTTATGTTTTTCCTCCAGTGAATCTTCTTTTGAAAGTCTTGAGCAAGCTGAGGACTTTCAAGGGACTAGTAGCTCTGATTGCTCCAGACTGGCCAAAAAGCAACTGGTATTCCTCTGCTTCTGGAATTGGGTCTCCGACCTCAACGGATTCCCAATCCCAAGCTGTCGCAATCAGTACAAATGAGGACTGTGTTCGCTTCCTCAGGAATTCTTCAGACCCTAACTTTATGGACTTCATGAAGTTTGCGGCTAACAAAGATGCTAACATTGATCCACAAAACATCCTCTTCCTAGAATCAGATAAAAGAGAGTCAACTATTAGACAATATGACTCAGCTGTTAAAAAATTAGCATCCTTCCTGAAAGAATCAAACACTACAACCATGACAGTTAACTTAGCTATATCCTTTTTCAGGTCCTTGTTTGAAAAAGGCTTAGCCGCTAGCACTATTACTACTCATAAATCGGCTTTGAAGAAAATCTTTCAGTGGGTTTCCAGATAGACCTAACAGAAATCTTACTTTTACGTCTATTCCCAAAGCCTGTGCTAGACTTAGACCTTCTCAAAGGCCTACTGCAGTTTCATGGTTCTTAAATGATGTCCTCAAACTAGCCTCAGATACTGACAACTCGTCTTGCACATTCATAATGCTTCTTAGAAAGACGTTATTCTCATTAAGCCTGCTTCAGGAGCCAGAATTTCAGAACTGTCGGCTCTATCCAGAGATGCGGGTCATGTGGAATTCCTCCCCTCAGGAGAAGTTCTACTTGCCCCGGATCGTAGCTTTTTAGCTAAAAATGAGGATCCCCTTGCAAGGTGGGCTCCTTGGAAAGTCATCTCACTTCCGCAAGATCCTTCTCTCTGCCCAGTATCAACTTTAAGAGCCTTTCTATCTCGTACATCCTCAAGATCCTCAGGTTCTCTCTTTATGAGAGAAAAAGGTGGCACTTTATCAGTAAAGGAATCAGACAACAGATCCTTTACTTCATTAAACAAGCCAATCCTGATTCATTTCCAAAAGCACATGATATCAGAGGAGTAGCCACCTCAATTAATTACTTCCAACATATGAACTTTGAGGATCTTAAAAAGTATACTGGATGGAAATCACCGACAGTTTTTAAACGTCATTACCTAAAGTCCTTGGAATCTTTAAAATTTTTCTGCAGTAGCAGCGGGAAACATTGTTTCTCCTGATACTGTATAGTAGTTGTAGTATAGATCCAGGTCTCCTTTCTACCTACCTCGTCCAACATGCCTCACCCTATTGCCATGCTACTCGGAATACTCTAGCCTTAGCCGCTAGAATCATATTGGTGGATTGTCCCTTATTTTTTGCTAGGGACATCCACGTTATGTACATATAATGTACTTCTGTGTTTCTACCCTATTTTTATGCTAGGGTAGAACACAATGTGTTTGTATATTTTGTAAAATATCTTGATTAAGTGAATCATTCTCTATTGTTTTGCCATTACATTATTATATGTTTACTATGTTTAATATAAGTTTAATTTTAAGTACTTTATATTGATTGCTTTCTTTATCATACCATTGTTTAGGATAAGTTAGCTTTAAGTACTTTGTTTGTATACTGTAATGTCCCCGATTCACTTATATATCTCTTTTTACTATTGGGTTTCATTTGTCCTTATTCCCATCTTGTCTGTTTCTCTGGTACTATTTCATAGGCCGACACGAGCTGAGCCCGGAAAAGGGATTTTGACGTAGGAAAAATCTATTTCTGGGTGATTGGCTCGTGTCGCCCTATGAAACCCACCCTGTTTTCTTTTACACCAACCCTGCAGGACAAGATGTTCATAGATTAAGGATGACCGCTAGGGCGCTGCTGTCCATGGCGTCGGTAGTAGTAGTAGTAGCGGCCGCATCACCCTTTAGTATCAGCTCTCTCTGGTGGGGATTTTATGTTGGAAGGTCTAAATGGTGAATGACTCGTGGTAGTGATCCCACTCGCCTATATTCACATACCGACACTTCTTTTATAGAGTGAGCGAGTCAGTTTTACTGACATTTTCTTAATTTTGTTTTTCTCTGGTAATTTTAGATTAATTTTACCTAGAAATAATGATCTTAAGGATATTTCATAGGGCGACACGAGCCAATCACCCAGAAATAGATTTTTCCTACGTCAAAATCCCTTTCTACATATTGCGCCATCGCGGGATTAAGGCGCCGTTTGACTGGTCTAAGGCACTGTAAACTGGTCTAGAATTTCAAAAGAAGGTGTGCGGCGGCCATAGGCTTTAAAATCGCTTAGCTTCGAAAATCCCTTAGCATCGGCAGCCAGGAACGGAACTCATGCTGCTAACCAAGGGCCGCCTGTGGTAAGCAAACAGGAAGATCCAAGGGATACGAAAAAACAGAAAGTTGAAAATGGTGAAGAAATTGAAATTTCGTAAAAACTGTAAAGTATAAAAAAGTTAAAAAAAAAAAAAATGTAAAAATAAAAAAAATAAAAAAAAATTTATTTTAAGTTTTTTGTAAAGTTAAGTGTTAACGTTTTCTGCCATTTGTTAATGTGTTTTGTAAAGTTTAGTGTTAATGTTTTCTGCCATTATTTAATGTTTCGTAAAGTTAAGTGTTCATGTTTTCTGCCATTTGTCCTACTCTTCTGTCGCCACTTTTGGAGATCGCCTCACTCGAAAGGTAAGGTTCCACATTTTACTACATATGTATTTCTTGTACCTTGTACACTAATACATGGTTATGTTGGTCATTGAATGGTCCAAATTGTTGTATTTCATTGTTTATTGGTCAATTTAGCTTATAATAAAATTTATTGTGGTGTTTTTGTAGGGCTTGGAACCAATTAGGCAATTTACATGTAAAACATGGTTCGAGATACAAAAAAATCAGGTTACGAAGGCCGCTTTGGAATGGATTACTTTCGTATCCTGAGGCACTGCCGTATGTACTGCTAAATTTAAGCTGCAGTTGTAGCTGAATGAATATAAATTATCGTACATCACCAACATTGATGAAACTCAACAACAAATAATAGTGGAGAAAAAAGTATTTTAATAAAAAATACTGGCATTGAAAGAGCACATTTTATTGTTGTTTTCATGCCAATAAAAGATATGTAAATCAGTATTATTATGAAATAGGATGAAAAGAGCATATGGAATCTGTTAATTCTTTTCCACAAAAAAACATGCTCCTGACACCATCTATTCGAAAAATATAACTTAATCTAGTTCACAACAAGACATATTTAAGTAATTTCAACTTAAAACACTTCATAGAATGAAAAAACCTTGTCCCATATAAATAGAGGTTCGAAGCCTGGTCAGTGACCAACATCCACCTTGTATGTGCATGAGTTCCAGATGCCACAGATTCCTTACTTTACAATCTTTTATTGTTTTTAACCGGTTTTCAGCTGGCGCTCGAAGATTATCCTATTGTTATGACCTAAGGTTTGTTAGCTATGAAAAATACAAATTGATTAAAAATTTTGTCATTTTTAGAGCTTAATTTACCCTAAATAGAGGCAAGAAAATTGCTCTGAATTGAGTTAAATACAGCTAAATAATCTTACCTCCACTCTCAGCTAATTTTTCCAAA
>NC_087201.1:77089188-77116465 GCF_015104395.2 Macrobrachium nipponense | reverse complement strand
TTTGGAAAAATTAGCTGAGAGTGGAGGTAAGATTATTTAGCTGTATTTAACTCAATTCAGAGCAATTTTCTTGCCTCTATTTAGGGTAAATTAAGCTCATGACAAATTTTTTAATCAATTTGTATTTTTCATAGCTAACAAACCTTAGGTCATAACAATAGGATAATCTTCGAGCGCCAGCTGAAAACTGGTTAAAAACAATAAAAGATTGTAAAGTAAGGAATCTGTGGCATCTGGAACTCATGCACATACAAGGTGGATGTTTGTCACTGACCAGGCTTCGAACCTCTATTTATATGGGACAAGGTTTTTTCATTCTATGAAGTGTTTTAAGTTGAAATTACTTAAATATGTCTTGTTGTGAACTAAATTAAGTTATATTTTTCGAATAGATGGTGTCAGGAGCATGTTTTTTTGTGGAAAAGAATTAACAGATTCCATATGCTCTTTTCATCCTATTTCATAATAATACTGATTTACATATCTTTTATTGGCATGAAAACAACAATAAAATGTGCTCTTTCAATGCCAGTATTTTTTATTAAAATACTTTTTTCTCCACTATTATTTGTTGTTGAGTTTCATCAATGTTGGTGATGCACGATAATTTATATTCATTCAGCTACAACTGCAGCTTAAATTTAGCAGTACATACGGCAGTGCCTCAGGATACGAAATTAATCCATTCCGAAGCGGCCTTCGTAACCTGATTTTTTTGTATCTCGAACCATGTTTTACATGTAAATTGCCTAATTGGTTCCAAGCCCTACAAAAACACCACAATAAATTTTATAATAAGCTAAATTGACCAATAAACAATGAAATACAACAATTTGGACCATTCAATGACCAACATAACCATGTATTAGTGTACAAGGTACAAGAAATACATATGTAGTAAAATGTGGAACCTTACCTTTCGAGTGAGGCGATCTCCGAAAGTGGCGACAGAGGAGTAGGACAAATGGCAGAAAACATGAACACTTAACTTTACGAAACACATTAAATAATGGCAGAAAACATTAACACTAAACTTTACAAAACACATTAACAAATGGCAGAAAACGTTAACACTTAACTTTACAAAAAACTTAAAATAAATTTTTATTTCTTTTTTTGATTTTTACATTTTTTTTTTTACTTTTTTATACTTTACAGTTTTTATGAAATTTCAATTTCTTCACCATTTTCAACTTTGTTTTTTCGTATCACTTGGATCTTCCTGTTTGCTTACCACAGGCGGCCCTTGGTTAGCAGCATGAGTTCTGTTCCTGGCTGCCGATGCTAAGGGATTTTCGAAGCTAAGCGATTTTAAAGCCTATGGCCGCCGCACACCTTCTTTCGAAATTCTAGACCAGTTTACAGTGCCTTAGACCAGTCAAACGGCGCCTTAATCCCGCGATGGCGCAATATGTAGAATTATATTTATGCAGTACATATTGATATATAGAATTTACTGTACAGTACTTTATAAATATTATCAATACTGTAAAGTGGAAAAAGCCTAGCTTTAATCCTTTGGGTGTCTAGAGTACGTAAAGATATAATAAGGTTTTATACAGTGTACAGGTAGCTGTAGTGTTCAAGTTATGATAATTCATCTTACGATAATCCGATTTTATGAAAGACCAAATTAAATAGCCTAATTTTATCCCATCTTCTAGTTACATAAGTTCAAAAACAGCAAAAGAGAATGATGAAAGTATGGTTTTAACGTTATACTTGTTGCATAAACGCGTACAGCCATGAATAACTGAATGTGAAAAGACTTTTTTTTTTTTTTCTAAGTACAACTGAATTCGATAACATCCGTTTGGCTTGTATTTCAGTAATCGTACTTTAGTACACTAATATCGTAGTTGTTATAAATGACGTTATGTAGAATTGAACTGAGATATCTTAATGTAATAACTTTATTCACTATAGATCAAAGATCACTATAGATCAAAGATCACTATAGATCAAAGATCACTATAGATCAAAGATCAATATAGATCAAAGATCAATCGGGAAATATACTGTTAAATTTAATCCTAGTTATAACTGAAGCTGAGAAAACTGTTCAAGCTGCTAATGACTATTATCGTGCATCGGCAACAAGGATAAAACTTCAGTAAACATATGCCATCAAACACAACTGTAGATAAAATTGAGATAAAATAATTTTAATCAAAACTACTGTGCTTTAAAGAACACATTTTACTGTTGGTTTCATGCCGATATAAGATAAATAACGTAAAGTTCGTATTACGATGATATAAAGGAAAATTACGAACGGAATCACAGTTTTTTTCCGCAATAAACATGCCACCAACATAATCTGTTAACGAAAAAAAAAGTTCACAATCACAACAAGACATATTCAATTCATATTTCCACCTAAAAACAAGTCATATAAGGAAAAATAACCTTGTCTGATATAAGTCAAGTATCTAGATATTCATTTATGCCAACTAGAAGCAAGAAAATTCGCTCAGAATTGTGTTAAATATGGCGAAACAAACTCGTGTTTGCCATCAGCTGATTTGAAACCAAAACATTGGCCGCTCGGCGGAATACTAGCTTAGATTTGCCGTAGTATTTTGTAATACAGTAATATGAGAACACATAAATATTATTGGATACAGTGAAGTAATGTATAACTTTTGAGAGGACTTATGGAAAAGATGCATAATTAATATAATAACACCATGCATTTTTCGGAACAGTGGCAGACAAGAATGAACATGAAAAAACATCCACTGACAACATAGAGGGTAGTTACAAAAGCTGCCTTAATTTGTATCATATTTATGTACAAAAATAAAACTACCCTATACATAATATATTTTCATACACATTTTAAACATAAGAGCATGAACATTTATAAAATTGACACATCGATCGCTAAATTTGCACTCTTTTTAACTTGATATTTTCAGAAGAGCAGCAGGCAGCTGCTTACAAGAATGAACATGAAAAACATCGTACTATTTGATAACGTGAAGGGCAGTTTCAAAAGCTGCCTTAGTATCATATTTCTGCACAGAATTAAAAATACCCTATACATAATACATTTGCATACACATTTTAAACATTAAAGCATTAACATTTATAAAATCGACACATCAATTGCTAAATTTGCACTTTTTTAAACTATATTTTTGGAAGAGCGGCAGGTGGCGTCTTACAAGAATGAACATGAAAAAACATCATATTTGATAACGTGAAGGGCAGTTTCAAAAGCTGCCTTTGTATCATATTTATGTGCAGAAATAAAAATACCTATACGTAATACATTTTCATACACATTTTAAACATAAAAGCATGAACATTTATAAATCAACACATCCATAGCTAAATTTGCACTCATTTAACTCAATATTCTCAGCATAGGACAGCGTCAGAGGCATATATTTTACCATAATACCTATGTAATAACTCTCAATACAATTTTTTAATATCATTTGCATAACATTTATGGGCTGAACGTATTTCTACAAATGTATGTACTCGTTAGACATAACGGCGCTAGCAGCGCTGTTGACCGAAAATTGTGCCGTAAAAATACCTTAAAATGCCTTATCTTTTTAATGAATATTTTTCACGGCAGCCGTAAAACCGATTCACCGCTGAGCGATTGCGCCGTTAACCGAGGGCTGCCTGTACTACTAAAGGCTTCTTTAAAAAATAGCTATACAAGGAAAATTGCTTCTGCCTGCTTTTCACAATGTTCCTGAAACCACTCAGGCAAACGTCAACGAACAGCGCAAGCATACAACCTGTGTAAGCCTTTTCAGGGTGTGTCTCTTCTACAAATGATTGCACTTTATGAAAAGCAGCTAGAGCATCCTTAATTTCTGCTGTTGTCATAGGGTCCTCCTCCTTCTCTTCCTCGCCCCTGCTAGAGATCTCTTCTTGAACGATTATGTTGCATGGCCTCCAACTCCTTCAGGTCATCCGTCATAAGCTCCTCTTGGTGCTCCTGGAGAAGGTCATTGATGTCATCCTCGTCAATGACCAACCCCATGGACTTGCCGAGTGCAACAATCCCGTCAAGATCTGGTTGCAAAACCGTTTCAGAATCGTCAACTGTTTCTGAATCTGCATCAGCTTCGCCCACGTCGAATCCCTCGAAGTCTCAGGTGGATACGGCATCAGGCCAGAGTTTCCTCCACGAAGAATTCAAGGTTCGCCTCGAAACCTCCTGCCAAGCTTGATTGATGAGTCGGATGTATATCACGATATCGAAATGCTCCTTCCAAAATTCATGCAAGGTGAGGTTTGTGGTATCAGTGATGTCAAAACATCTCTTGAAAAGATGTTTCGTATACAGCTTCTTGAAGTTCGATATCACTGTTGGTCCATGGGCTGGAAAAGAGGGGTAGTGTTAGGCAGAAGATAAAGAACCTTGATAAAAGAATACTCCGCTAGGATATCTTCCTCGAGGCCAGGAAGGAGAGCAGGGGCATTGTCCAACAACAGCAGACATTTCAGAGGAGGCGCTTCTCTTCCAAGAATTTCTTCACTGTCGGGCCGAAACAGATTTACCCACTCGGTGAACAAAAGTCTCGTTACCCAGGCTTTTGCATTAGCCCTCCACATCACCAGAAGCTTCTCCTTTAGCACTTTGTTGGCCTTGAAGGCTCAAGGAGTCTCCAAATGATACACAAGTGGGGGCTTGACCTTACGATCCCCACTGGCGTTGGAACAAAATGCAAGCGTAAGCCTGTCTTTCATAGCTTCTTCTCTTCCTCCGTGATGTACGTCCGACGAGGCTTTTTTTTTTTTCCAAACAGGCCAGTCTCGTCACAGTTGAAGACTTGCTGAGAACTGTAGCCTTCGTTTTAAATAAAGGCTTCGGCCTCTTTCGTATCCAAGCTGGCAGCCTCCGCATGCCGCACAACCAAATGGATGCCATTCAAGGTTCGCACCTGAGAGATGGTCAGCATTTTGAACTTGTCGCAACGAATGTACAAGTTTAAACGGGACAAGTCTAAGATCACCCGTCTCTTGTCGGTGCCTTTTTTCGGAACACTGAACAAGCGTCCCTGGAACTTCAGTTTCCTGGTTCTCAACACTGCTCCCTTTTGGAGAAGCTCCTAGGAGTAGTCTACCAACTCCTGTGCTGGTTCTTGATAGAAGGTGTTGGGTGGAGGAGGACCTTCGATCCAACTCCAGCCTAGGCCCCTGGATACTATGCTTTTTGCCCAATTTTTTCTCCTCCGTCGTCTTCGGCCTGGGCAATCAGATCACTGAAAATAGCGCTGGCCTTGTGGCAGATTGCCGTCACGGTTATTATATCGCCAGCGATTTCTTTGTCTTTATTCCATACAAGAAGCAGCCTCTCCATCTAATCATGCACATGGCTCCTCTTGTTGGACAAAATAGTCACGCTCTTGGAAGGTGTAGCTACTTTGATGGCTTCCTCCTGCTTAAGGATGGTGCTTATCGTCGATGGATTTCGGCCGTATTCTTTAGTGATCGCACTCAACCGCATGCCAGCTTCATACAGGTGGCCCTCGATTAGCGGCAGGGGATCCGTTCATGGCTGCCGACACTAAGTGATTTTCGACGGTAAGTGATTTTAAAGCCTACGGCCGCCACACACCTTCTTTCGAAATTCTAGACCAGTTAACAGTGGCCTAGACCAGTCAAACGGTGCCTTAATCCTGCAATGGCGCAATAAGTAAAATTATATTTATGCAGTAGTATAGATCTATAGAATTTACTGTACAGTACATTATAGTATTATAAATACTGTAAAGTGAAAAAAGCCTAGCTTTAATCCTTTGGATGTCTAAAGTATGTAAAGATATTATGAGGTGTTATACAGTGTACAGGTAGCTGTAGTGTTCAAGTTACGATAATTCGTCTTACGATAATCCGATTTTATGAGAGACCAAATTGTAATAGCCTAACTTTATCCCATCTTCTAGTTACATAAGTTCAAAAGCAGCAAAAGAGAATGATGAAAATATGGTTTTAATGTTATACTCGTTGCATAAACGTGTACAGCCATGAACAACCAAACATGAAATGACTTTTTTTTTTTTTTTTTTCAAGTACAACTGAATTCGATAACATCCGTTTGGCTTGTATTTCAATCATTGTATATAGTACAGTGGGCCCCCTGTATTCGCGTTCTCAGGATTCGCGGACTCACACGTTCGCGGGTTTCTCTCGGGAACGTTTCCCCGCATTATTCGCGGAAAATTCGCGCATTTGCTGTATTTTTCTATGAGAAATATCCAAATTCCTGTTTTTTTTTTTTTATCATAAAATGCACTTTTTGTGATAAAACTATTAAAAAAAACCAAGTATGAAAATTTTTAGTGGTTTTTCTTGAGTTTTAACTAACAAAATAGGCTGTTTTTAGCATTTTTATAGGGGTTCCAAACATTTGCGGGTTCTAACTGTTCACGGGGGGTCTGGTACGCATCCCCCGCAAATACGGGGGGACCACTGTACACTATTACCATAGTTGTCATAAATGACGTTAAGTAGAATAGACCTGAGATATCTTAATGTAATAACTTTATTCGCTATAGATCAAATATCAATATTGATCAAAGATCAATCGGGAAATATGCTGTTAATTTAAACCTTTTTATAACTGAAGCGGAGAAAACTGTTCAAGCTGCTGATGACTATTATCGTGCATCAGTGACAAGGATAACAAAACTCCAGTAAACGTATGCCACCACACCGTAGATAAAATTGAGATAAAATAATTTTAATCAAAACTACTGTGCTTTAAAGAACACATTTTACTGTTGGTTTCAGGCCACTATAAGATACGTAACATAAAGTTCGTATTATGATGATATGAAGGAAAATTCCGAATGGAATCACATAATTTTTTTACGCAATAAACATGCCGCCAACGTAATCTGTTAACGAAGAAAAAAAAAGTTCACAATCACAGCGAGACATTTTCAATAAATATTTCCACATAAAAACACATCGCATAAGGAAAAACAACCTTGTCTGATATAAGTCAAGTATCTAGATATTCGTTTATGCCAACTAGAAGCAAGAAAATTCGCTCAGAATTGTGTTAAATATGGCGAAACAAACTCGTGTTCGCCATCAGCTGATTTGAAACCAAAACATTGGCCGCTCGGCGGAATACTAGCTTAGATTTGCCGTAGTATTTTATAATACAATAATATGAGAATACATAGAATATTATTGGATACAGTGAAGTAATGTATAACTTTTTAAATGACTTATGGAAAAGATGCCTAATTAATAAAATAACAGCATCCATTTTTCGGAACACTGGCAGACAAGAATGAACATGAAAAAACATCCTCTGACAACATGGAGGGTAGTTATAAAAGCTGCCTTAATTTGTATCATATTTATGTACCAAAATAAAAATACCCTATTCGTAATATATTTTCATACACATTTTAAACATAAGAGCATGAACATTTATGAAATTGACACATCGATCGCTAAATTTGCACTTTTTTTTAACTATATTTTCGGAAGAGCAGCAGGCAGCTGCTTACAAGAATGAACATGAAAAAACATTGTTTTTGATAATGTGAAGGGCAGTTTCAAAAGCTGTCTTAGTATCATATTTCTGTGCAGAATTAAAAATACCTTATAAGGCAGTCCCGAGGTTACGACAGGGGTTCTGTTCTTAAGACGCGTTGTAACCCAAAAATCGTCGTAAGCCGGAACATCATAAAAAATCCTAAGAAAATCTTACTTTCAATGCTTTGGGTGCATTCAAAACTATGTAAACTGCATTCTTATTGCATATTTCATAATAAAAACCTTCAAATATTGATTATTTTGCATTTTTTGTGTCCTATTCTGCCAGATAAGCATTGTAGGCGTCTTAACCCTGGAACATGCGTCGTAACCCTGGAAATAATTTCTGATGAATATAACTGAAAAGCGCCTTAACCTCGGAACGTCGTAAGCCGAACCCGTCGTAACCCGGGGACTGCCTGTACATAATACATTTGCATACACATTTTAAACATTAAAGCGTGAACATTTATAAAATCGACACATTTATCGCTAAATTTGTGCTTTTTTTAACTTGATATTTTCAGAAGAGTGGCAGATGGCGGCTTACAAGAATGAACATGAAAAAACATCATATTTGATAATGTGAAGGGCAGTTTCAAAAGCTGCCTTTGTATCATATTTATGTGCAGAAATAAAAATGCCTATACGGAATACATTTTCATACACATTTTAAACATAAAAGCATGAACATTTATGAATAATCACATCCATAGCTATTTTTGCACTCGTTTAACTATATTTTTGGCATAGAACAGAGTCAGAGGCATACAGTGGACCCCCCGTATTCGTGTTCTCCGGATTCGCGGACTCACACATTCGCGGATTTCTCTCGGGAACGTTTCCCCGCATTATTCGCGGAAAATTCGCGCATTCGCGGTATTTTTCTATGAGAAATATCCACAAATTCCTGGTTTTTGTGATCAATTTCATCATATAATGCACTTTTTGTGATAAAACTATTAAAAAAACCAAGTATGAAAATTTTTAGTGGTTTTTCTTAAGCTTTAACTAACAAAATAGGCTGTTTTTAGCGTTTTTATAGGGGTTCCAAACATTCGAGGATTCTAACTATTCACGGGGGGGTCTGGTACGCATCCCCCGCGAATACGGGGGAACACTGTATATTTTACCCTAATACCTATGTAATAGCTCTCAACACAATTTTTTAATATCATTTGCATAATCTTTATGGGCTGAATGGTATTTCTACAAATGTATGTGCTCGTTAGGCATAGCGGCGCTGTTGACCGAAAATTGTGCTGTAAAAATACCTTAAAATGTCTTATTTTTTTAATGAATATTTTTTATGACAGCCGTAAAACCAATTGCGCCGTTAACCGCGGGCCGCCTGTACTTCTTAATTATCTCCATCTTAGTCTCCATATAAAGCATTCTCTTCTTTCCGTGAACTTCAGCAACATTCTTGGGACTCATGGCTAATTAAGTTAATTAAGTTCACACACAACATGATAAAGTATACGTACTGTAAGTTATTTTATCGTGTTGTGTGTGAACTTAATTACTTATGTTATTAGCCATGGGTCCCAAGAATGTTGCTGATGTTCACAGAAAGAAGAGGATGCCTTTCTATGGAGACAAAAATGGAGATAATCAAGAAGTGATAATGTTTTCTGCCATTTGTTAATGTGTTTTGTAAAGTTTAGTGTTTATGTTTTCTGTCATTTTTTATGTGCTTCCTAAAGTTAAGTGTTCATGTTTTCTGCCATTTGTCCTTTTCCTCTGTTGCCACTTTCGGACAACGCCTCACTCGAAAGGTAAGGTTCCACATTTTACTACGTACGTACATGTGTGTACAGTATTTCTTGGACCCTGTACACTAATACATTTTATTTACAGGTAGTCATGGTTAGGTTAGGTATTGAATAGTCCAAATTGTTGTATTTCATTGTTTATTGGTCAATTTGGCTTTATTATAAATTTTACTGTGGTGTTTTTGTAGAGCATGGAATGAATTAGTCAATTTACATGTAAAACGTAGTTCTAGATACGAAAAAATCAGGTTACGAAGGCTGCTTCGGAACAGAATAATTTTGTAACCTGAGGCACTACTGTATATGGGGATATATGGTGAAAAACACAAAAATCTTGAAAAAATTCATGGAGCTTCGTATGGCACTGGAGAATGCATTTATGAAATATTTCGTCAAAATTCCTATTAATTTTTCGTAGTTAGAGGGTAATTAGTAAATGTAACTCAATAAGTTAAAAACATTGATCCGTATAAGAAAATGCAATATATTTTCTCTGTTATCAAAAATTTTGATAATTATTGTCAAAGAAATTGTGAGCAATGGCATTTCCAGAGATTCCATGAGTCGAAGGAGGGAAGGTTCTCAGCTCACCACCCTTCAGTGCGAGCAGAAACATGATAAGAGGGTACACGTTCGAGTTTCACCTCTGACATTCGCTTGCCTTTACATCTGTTTATCTTTGTTTGGCAAGAATTTCATCATGCCAAAGAGGAAGAGACAACCAAAACATCTTGTAAACATACAGAAGAAGAAATTTCGCTCTTAATATGAGTTCAGAATATATCATAATATCCGCGATATTAGTGTAGTGCCCCAGGCTGCAGTCTTTGAGCAAAGGGATCTTCATTTATGATAAATAACATAGTTTTGGTTTATTAATACCCAAAAAGTAATATGAAATTCATAATAATCATGATTTATTAATATTGCCTTTGTAAAAAGAGAGTACATGTTTGAGTTTCACCTCTGACATTCTCTTGCCTTAACTTCTGTTTATCTTTGTTTTGGCAAGAATTTCATCATGCCAAAGAGGAAAAGACAAGGAAAACTTCTTGCTAAAATACAGAAGAAGAAAATTTGCTCTAAATAGCCAAGTTGGTGAAGGAGACAGAGAGTTGCGTAGGAAGGAGTGCCCTGTCTAGCCTGACGCTACGATCTATGAACAAAAGGATCTTTATATATGATTAAATTATGATAAATAACATAGTTAGTGTTTATTAATACCCAAAAAGAAATATACATTCATAATAATCATCATTTATTAACATTGTCTTTGTAAAAATACGAAGAAAAACTTTGAACACCCGTATCTCAAAACTATACTTATTGACCTTCAAATTCTATCTTCTCTCATAGTTTTAAAGCTATAGCATTGAAATTTGTTATATAACTTAAAAAGACATTATAGAACAATCAAATGAAGCCCTTTTTTTCCAATTTTTTTTTTCCTTGATTAAATTTTTTCCCTGATTTATAGGGTTTATTTTTTACCATAATGAAAAAATTCATATCTAGCAAAAAAATTACTTTTAGAAAAAACTCTTCATTTGATTAGAGGTCTACATCAGGTCTATATATGGTAGTAATCCCGGATCTTATTAAATATCAGGGAAGGAGATAGAATTTGAAATTTGAAAAATGGTTATTTTCAAGATAAATCGGCCTGGCATCACAAAACTGAAGGTCAAGAGGGGAAATTCATATGCACTTTGGAGATGTCCCCAAGTCACCTTAGTAAGTGGTATGAATGTCAAAGTCCTGTCCTTAAGAAATGGTATTAGCTGGCCGACCCTCTTAACACCACCTGAAAAGTAGACTCATATCTTCTTTATGCGTTTATGACCGTACATGTATTCTTAACTACCACTGCACCATTTCTGTATGAGGAATGATGCAGTATGAAGTTTGTATTTGTAGAAGATAACTAAAATATATATATATATATATATATATATATATATATATATATATATATATATATATATATCATATATATATATATATATACTATATATATATATACTATATATATATTTACATTTCATAATTCCTTTAATTTTGCATACTCTGATCTTGTGCTGTTGTTTAAGTAAGGTGTTTGCTTTGTTATGTCCTATATTCTCTATATAATTGTTGGCTATTTTATCTTTCAGTACATAGGTTTGGTTGAGAATCAGAGTGATTGGTACTTGGGTAAATTGTGGAAATCACACCGTCCATGGCCAGCACTTGGACGAGGGTGAGTGCCTGTGATTGTTTTGTCTAAGTATTAAGGGAACCTGATTTAGTATTTTAGACAGAGAACTGAGAGAATCCATTTTGGGAAGAATAAATCTGTGAATCAGTATAAGGATGTATTTTCATTTTTAATTATTTTTTTTTAAATATAGGAACTGAATTTTTTTAATGTCCTACATAGAGTATTTCCTAATTAAAAATGTACATTCTTTAACTTGAGTAAGTAAAGGTTGAGAAGAGTGAGAGTAAGGGTTTCAGAGATAGAAAAGGATAGTTGACTAGCTATATAAAATGCTACCTACATGCTAAGAACTTGTGAATTATGGGGGAATTGACATTGAATGACCCATAGAAAGTATCAGCATTCCTATGACTGCCAGAAATTCACAGAAGAGACAGATTACTCTCCAGAAAATGTCTTTAAAAATTTGTTGAAACAGGCTGTTTAGTAAATGGCCAATCATTCAACATCCATAAGGGTGCCTGAGAAGATTACCTTACTTCGATGCTGGTGGTAATGCTGCAATCCATCCTTGGGGCCTTCTGAACAAAGTTGGAAATTTCCTGCTCATGCCCTGGTAACATAAGTAAATGGCTTAGGTGACTGCCACCTTCATCTTGAAATGGTTTCACAAGTGCTTTGTGAAAAATTTTATATTTGAGATTCCACAAATATTTTTTGAATAGTACTGTAAGATGATGTTACTCAGTTAAGGTAGAAGGAAGAGATTTTTATAACAACTGAATTAACTTCCAGTCTTGATTGAACTGATGAATAATTCTGGAAAAATTTTACCTGAGAATGCTGAATGGTCTTGTGTCCTCACTAGTAAAGAAATACCCAAAAGACAAGGGGTCCAATATCTAAGTTATTCCTCTCCAAGGACAAAACTCCTGGCTATCCCAGTCTCTGCTTTGCAAGTGAGAATGTGGAAATGACATTCCTGCTTCTTAACACTATACTGCTTCAGTTACTAGATCAATGCATCTTCAAGTGCAGTAAGATGACATACCCGCACCTCATCTTTGAGATGATTTGTATGGCCCTTGATGCTAACACTGACTGCAGTATCAAGAATCTGTGGAAGAGCTACACAATTGCAGATACTCTACAATTTTGCTTATCATAGTGGCATTAGATCCTATAAAGCTCAAGAAAGCAGTGCATGGTAGAAGTAATCATATTACTTCCACACTATCAATACAGAAATAAAAAAGATTTTGGACTTGTATGGTAAGTGAAATTGGTGCTGGAGGCTTTGCTGACATGATCAGCATTGGCATCAAGGACCACATTGGAGAGCTTAGAGAAACGTGCCAATGACAAATTGAAAAATTTGGTGAAATTTGTACAGGTGATTATGCAAAATCGTAAAGGAAGAGAAACTTAACCCTTTACTGCCGACTGGACATATTTTACGTCGACAGTTTTTGTCTCTCGTGTGCTGACTGGACGTATTTTACGTCGACTTACAAAAGAGTTTTTTAAAATTCGTGGAAAAATACTTATAGGCCTACCAGCCTGAAACTTTTGAATCACGCGCCTTGGGGGATGCTGGGAGTTCACGGATCAAGGTGTTGTTTTGTTTACAATCGTTACGCAGGCGAGCAAGCGCGAATTTCTTTCTTGCCACACTAAAAAGTATCTGTGACACATCTCTGAAATTATTTCGTCACTTTGACATAATTTTTGTACCATTGTAAATTAGCCGTTACATGAAGTATTATATATGAAAATGTGCGCATTTTTATGTAGAATACAACAATAAAATACTCATGATTGTAGCTTTTATCAGTTTTGAGATATTTTCATATAAATAACGATAATTGCCAAAATTTCAACCTTCGGTCAACTTTGACTCTACCAAAATGGTCGAAAAATGCAATTGTAAGCTAAAACTCTTATATTTTAGTAATATTCAACCATTTACCTTAATTTTGCAACTAATTGGAGGTCTCTAGCACAATATTTTGATTTATGGTGAATTTATGAAAAAACTTTTTCCTTACGTCCGCAGCGTTAACTCTTCCGAAAAAAATCATACTGCGATTGTGGTAATTTCACCATTTTAAAATTAGCCGTTATATAAAGTTTTATATATGGAAATGTGCGCAATTTCATGCACAATACAACTAAAAACAACCCATGGTTGTAGGTTTTATCAGTTTTTTGAATATTTTCATATAAATAACAATAATTGCCAAAATTTCAACCTTCAGTCAACTTTGACTCTACCAAAATGGTCAAAAAAACGCAATTGTAAGCTAAAACGCTTATATTCTAGTAATATTCAAGCATTTACCTTCATTTTGCAACAAATTGGAAGTCTCTGGCACAATATTTTCGATTTATGGTGAATTTGTTTATGAAAAAAATAACATTTTCTTTACGTCCGCGCGGTAACTCTTCCGAAAAAATCATACGTGCGATTGTGGTAATGTTTGCACCATTTTAAATTAGCCGTTACATAAAGTTTTATATATGAAAATGTGCGCAATTTTATGTAGAATACAACAAAAAATAATTGAAGGCTGTAGCTTTTCTTCATTTTTGAAATATTTGCATATAAATCGATAAATAGAAAAAAAAAAACCACGTTCGGTCAACTTTGACTCTACCGAAATGGTAGAAAACTGCAATTGTAAGCTAAAACTCTTGCAGTCTAGTAATATTCAGTCATTTATCTTCATCTTGAAACAAATTCGAAGTCTCTAGCAAAATATTTAGATTTATGGTGAATTTAAAAAAAAAATCTTTCCTTCCCTCCGCGCGCGGATTCTCCGCCACAAATCTCCGAAATGCATACGTCCCATTCTCGGAATATTTGCTCCGTTTCATATTAGGCATTTCATAGAGTTTTATATATGAAAATGTGCGCAATTTCATGTAGAATAAAAAGAAAAATATTTGAAGGTTGTAGCTTTTCTTATTTCCGAAATAATTGCATATAAAAATATATATATAAAAAAATTCGACATTCAGTCAACTTTAACTCGTCAGATATGGTCGAAAACTGCAATTGTAAGCTAATACTATTACAGTATAGTAATATTCAATCATTTGTCTTCATTTTGAAAGAAATTGGAAGTCTCTAGGACAATATTTAGATTTATGGTGAATTTTGAAAAAAATATTTGTTTACGTGCGCGCGTTATGAATTCATGCATTATTTTGTGATAATATTTTCTCTGTGTTGCTTTGATGTTTTACAATGTGTTATATAACAAAATGATTGCAATTTAGTGTACATTACAACGAAAAAAAAAAGTAACTGTTACCTTTAACCGTTTTGCGCACAGCGCGATTTGAATACAATTATATATGAAATTTCGTTTTGCACTATCATATATCGCATTATTATATATGATAATGATAATTTTTTTTCATTTCTGATGGTTGCATACTAAACTTCAGCCAATGACAAAAAAGGGAGCCAAAAATGAACTCTTAATCTTGAAAACTAAGCGTGCTGTGATTTTTTGAAAAAAATATTTTTTCCGCTTCCGTGCTCACTCTGAAACAGCTCCGGCACACGGGAGACAATTTTTTTTTTACCACTTCGGCGTTTAAGGGTTAACAATCTGGTAAAATTCGTACAAATCATTATGCAAAAATCTTGAAGAATACCACCATCACTTCAGATAATTTGAAAATTTTCAGAAGTTTCACAGGAGGCACAAGTGCATAAGAATGTGACTACGATGGATTCAATGTTCCATATCATGCAAGGGCTAGCATTCTTACAATATTGCTGCAACAGGTTTTGATAATGTAAAGAAAAAGAAGAAACAGCTTCCTATAACAAATATTGGAAGCAAAAACAAAACTGCATAGCATTGTTGTTAAAAATAGTGATGATTATTATTATTACACAGCACTACAAGTAACAAAATATCACGCTTCTGAGTGAACTTCATCATAATGCACATACTATGCTTGATGATCAAGATTTGCTGTGTCATCATACACAAGTTCCCCATAGGTAGTGTGTATATGTATATATCATTATGCATTCACAAATATTAAGCCACAAACATTGTTTAATATTGTATTCCCAATACCTTACACCCAAAGGAAATTATAATTGATAAGTGATTTTTCAGTGGCCTGGATTCAAACCATGGCCTTTAGTTTAGAAATGATAAACAGTGACTTTGACCACTAAGGTCTACGTTATTCCCCAGGTATGGGCTTAATATTTGTGAATATAAAAAAAGTCATGCATATATAAGTAAAAAATATCCATATCATTATGTATGCACAGTATGGATTGAATGATGCCTATATGTAACAGTAAAAACACTGGGGGGAACACAGTAAACACAAAGGTTAATGAAAACACACTTGACGCAATGTTGTACTGCACTATACTAGTATGTATACCATTTCCAATTTCTGTGTTTTAATTTTTCCGCCATTGAACTGTACGTTATTCCAGACACCATCTTTCATGTGACTGTTACCCATTTCCTTCCCTCAACACCCTGGAGCATCAGTAAACCAATTAGCCTAGAATATTTTTATTAAGCCAGTCAGCACACATAGTACCAAGGAAGCTCAACTAGTTAAGATTGTTGTTAGAACAGTATTTTCCCCTCCAACATAAGTGCTGTAAAGAGAAAAGCTAATAAGAGAGGTATTATTTGAATATTTTTTTATTTGATTCTATGCATAAAATTTTTCTTTGAGGTATTTCAATAACAGCAATCTGTTGAGTAATGAATAAAAGAAAATATTATTACATTGGTGGCTGCTGTGAACTATATACGTACGCACAACAGTTACATTGATTATATCTATTGAACATGTACAGAAATTTATTTTATTGTCATTATTCTTTAACTGAAATTACCTGAAATTATAACCATTTATTTCAGTAGTCAAGGGGGCAGGCCAGAACCTGTATATATGGGGGTATAGGACAAAAAATGCAAAGTCATGAAAAAATTCATGGAACCTCTTATGGCAATGGAGAATACGTATATGAAATATTTCGTTAAAATTCATCTTACTTTCGTAGTTACAGGGTAATTAGTAAACGCAACTGAACATAAGCCAAAAACATTGATCCGTACAAGAAAATGCAATATTTCTTCTGTTATCGTAAATTTTGATCATTATTGTCAAAGAAATTGTGAGCAATGGCATCTGTAGAGATTCCATGAGTCGCAGAAGGGAAGTCAGCTACCAACTACGATTCAGTGCGAGCACAAGCCTCATGTAGTGTACACGTTCGCGTTTCACCTCTGACATTCGCTTGTTTTTATGTATGTTTATCTTTGTTTCAGCAAGAATTTCATCATACCAATGAAGAAAAGACAAGCAAAACATCTTGCTAACATACAGATGAAGAAAATTCGCTCTAATATGATTACAGAACCTCGTAATATACGCGATATTAACGTAGTTAGTGAAGAGAGAGAGGGAGGGGTGTGTTGTAAGTAACGCCCCCATCTTGCCTGATGATGTCACATGTCACACTGTGCCCCAGGATACGATCTTTGAGCAAAGGGATCTTGATTTATGATAAATAACATAGTTTTGGTTATTAATACCCAATAAAGGAATATGAAATTCATAATAATCATGATTTATTAACATTGTCAGGTTTGAGTTTCACTCTGATATTCTCTTGCTTTTACGTTTGTTTATTTTTTGTTTCGGCTAAGAATTTCATCATGCCAAAGAGGAAAATACAAGGAAAACATCTCGCTAACATACAGAAGAAGAAAATTCGCTTTAATAAGCCGAGTTAGTGAAGGAGAGAGAGAGTTGCGTAGGAAGGAGTGCCCCATCTTGCCTGACACAGTGCCCCAGGCTATGATATATGAGCAAAGGGATTATCATTTATGATTAAAATTATAATAAAAAAATAAAAGTGTTTTGGTTTATTAATAGTACCTAAAAAAGAAATATATACATTCATAATAATCATATTTGTTAACATTGTCTTTATAAGAATACAAAGGAAAACAATTTGAAACGCCTGTATCTCAAAAACTATATTTATTGACCTTCAAATTCTATTTCTTCTCATTAATTTAAAGCTATAGCATTGAAATTTGGTATATAAATTTAGAAAGATTTATAGAACAATCAAATAAAGCCCTTTTTTCCATTTTTTTGTCTTTTTTTTTACAAATTTTTTTCCTGATTTATAGGGTTTATTTTTTATCATAATGAAAAATTTATATCTAGCAAAAATATGAGGAGATAGAATTTGAAAATGGTTATTTTTAGCATAAATCACCCATGGCATCACAAAACCGAAGGTCAGAGGCAACAATCATATGTGGTTTGGAAGTGTCCTAAGTCACCTTATTAAGTGGTATAAATACCAAAAGTCCTGTCCTTAAAAATGGCATTAGCCAGCCGGCCCCCTGAAATGGATTTACAGTAGATACTGTTGGAAGATTATTCCATTTTATATAGTGCATATGAACGGACATAGAGCTTGAGATTTGTTGGGTAAGTCTCCATGATCTAAAGGATCAAATAATGCCTTAATCATTTTGTTAGTCCTCTTAATATGCTCTCTTAATTTGCAATATTACTCAGTCATATTTTCGTATTACATTTCCCTTCACTTGCAAAAGACAGAGGTTAGGTAATTCATAACCATGAATGTTATGGTAAAGTTATCTTGGCTTATGTAACAGAAATGTGATATTTAATGTTTTATGTTGGTATAACCTTCATTCATTTAATACAGGTACAATACAGGTGTCATTCTTATTCGACTGGATGTCATGAGGCAGAGGAACTGGTCTCAAAAATGGAAACTTATAGCAGAAAGAGACTTAACAACACTTTTCTCCACTCAGCTTGCTGATCAAGATATCATTAATGCTGTTATCAAGGTGAGATACAGATGTATAATTCAGATTGAAATAAGGGCTTTGGGAGTCATAAAAATTATTTAAATTTCAGTACTAATTTGTTTTCTTTATTTTTGTTTTCAGCAACATCCAGAGATTGTATATAATATTCCCTGCCAATGGAATGTTCAGCTTTCTGATAACACTCGCTCAGAAACTTTGCTATCTTGAAGTGATGGATTTGAAGGTATTTATATGTAGAAGTATGTTGGGAACTAGTGTATATATAATGAACTTTTTTATTTTTATGATTATTTCTTGATAGTTCTGTTTTGGTGTCCTTGTGACAAAATAAAGGAAGAGTTGCAACAAACCTTTTTAAATTGATGATAACTGACTACACAGTATTATATATGTCATGATTTTATTTTGATAATATTTATGTATGTATATTTCAGGCTATTCATTGGAATTCACCCAAAAAATTAAAGGTGAAAAACAAACACGTTGAGTTCTTTCGAAATCTTCATCTTACATTTTTAGAATATGATGGGAATTTACTCAGGAATGAATTATTTGGTTGTCATCATTCTAGATCTGCCATGCACCAAATGCATTAAACCAGGTACGTAATGTATTTAAAATTTTCTCATAGTATACTTTTTCATTTTTGGATTGTACATAATCTGTAGTGAAGTTATTTGTATAGGATAGTGCACTACAAAAAATTATTTTATTGTATGTTATATTTGATAATTGTCTTTGGTTTAGATCACTTAAAGTATCTGGTTTTTTCTTCTTCTTTTTTCTTCAGTAAGTGTTTCTCTGGGTATTTTAAACATTTTATCTTGTGGCCTTGGTGAAGTTTTGAGAATTTTATTGGAAATTTTTTTATTTTTGAAACAAATTACGTTCAAAAGTTTTTTTACTTGCAATCCAAATAGTGAATGAGGTGGAGACTACTAAGCTACTATGAACTGAATTGGGTTATATTGTGTTAAATGGCCATGGGAGAGCTCTGGAAATGGAGAAAGATAGTAGAACCAAAGGTTCTAAGTATAGTAATAGAGGTCATTGTTAAGGAATAAGACGTTCTGATGATGCTTGGAGTTGCATGTCCTTGAAGTACCCAGTTAGCAAATGTAGTCAAGGACATACTCACCTTTAGAAGAGGTGAAGGTTTTCGAGTCAGCGGCATGAAGGATGCAGAAAGGAGAGAGAATGCAAGAAAAAAAAAAAAAAAAAATCTGCTCAAGTTTATACAGACATTCTGTTGCTGTGAAAACTTATGAAGTGAAGATTCCACGCCCATTGAGATAGAACTTACCCCTGGGAGGTCATGGATCCTTGTCTTTTCCATCAGTGTCCATAAGGTAATCAGTACCATCTACACATACATGTTAGACTAGCCTACACTATACAGTATACCAATACTACAGCTAGTTGTCGACTTATGACCTATGTGAGTTACAACTGATTGACTTTAAGGGGGCCGGCCAGAACCCTTATATATGGGGGTATAGGGCGAAAAATGCAGTCATGAAAAATTCATGGAGCTTCATATGGCAATTGAGAATACGTATACAAAATATTTCGCCAAAATTCCTCTTACTTTCGTAGTTACAGGGTAATTAGTTAACGCAACTCAATAAGCCTAAAACATTGATCCATACAAGAAAATGCAACTATTTCTTCTGTTATCGTAAATTTTTGATAATTATTGTCAAAGAAATTGGGAGAAATGGCTCTGTAGACATTCCCCGAGTCGAGAAGGGAGACTTCAGTCAGCTACCAAGTTCAACCATGATTCAGTGCGAGCACAAACCTCAAGTAGTCTACACGTTCGAGTTTTGCCTCTGACATTCGCTTACTTTTATGTATGTTTATCTATGTTTCGGCAAGAATTCCATCATGCCAATGAGGAAAAGACAAGGAAAACATCTCACTAACATACAGATGAAGAAAATCGCTCAATTATTATTACAGAATATCATAATATACACGATATTAGCTTAGTTAGTGAAGAGGAGGGGGAGAGTTGTGTAGTAACGTCCTGTCTTGCCTGACAGCACACGTCACACTATGTCCAAGGCTACGATCTTTGAGCAAAGAGATCTTCATTTATGATAAAAATAACATAGTTTTGGTTTTTTTAATACCCAAAATGGTATATGAAATTCATAATAATCATGATTTATTAAATTGTCTTTGTAAAAAGAGAGTAAACACCTTCGTTTCAGTTTCACCTCTGACATTCTCTTGCATTTACGTTTGTTTATCTTTGTTTCGGCAAGAATTTCATCATGCCAAAGAGGAAAATACAAGGAAAACATCTCGCTAACATACAGAAGAAGAAAATTCGCTGTTATAAGCCGAGTTAGTGAAGGAGAGAGAGAGAGTTGCGTAGGAAGGAGTGCCCCGTCTTGCCTAACGCAGTACCCCAGGCTATGATATATGAGCAAAGGGATCATCATTTATGATTAAATTATGATGAATAACAACATTAGTTTTGGTGTATTAATACACAAAGAAGAAATATACATCATAAATAATAATTTTTTATTAACATTGTCTTTTATAGAAATACTAAGGAAAACTTTGAACGCCCGTATCTCAAAACTATACTTATTGACCTTCAAAATCTATCTTTTCACTTAGTTTTAAAGCTATAACATTGGAAATTGGTATATAACTCAGAAAGACATTATAGGAACAACAAAATCAAAGCCCTTTCGAGCCCTTCCAATTTTTGTTTCGTCTTTTTTTTTCTAAATTTTTTTCTCCTGATTTATAGGGTTTAGTTTTTTACCATATTGAAAAATTCATATCTAGCAAAAAAAAGACTTTTTAGAAAAAAAACTCCTCTCTCAATTGGAGGTCTACATCAGATCTATACAGGCAGTCCCGGGTTACGACGGGGTTCCGTTCTTGAGGCGCGTCGTAAGCCGAAATCGTCGTAAGCCGGAACGACACTTGGAAATATGCCTTAAACTAAGAAAAAGTTGAGACCTTACCTGTGTGACTGCAAGTAGATTGCATGATGTGTAGTGTGGTTATTCCAATGGCAAAGGATGGTTCTTGAAGGTATAATTCTTTATTAAACTCTTGTGACACTAAAAAGCACAATGTACTACACTTAAACAATCCTTAGGTTAGATTATACACAAACACTATATATTATGCACTGTACACTTCGTAGTAGTACGTATGTATTTGTTAGATCCTGGAGTACACTAAAATCCCAGTCTGGTAGCTCTGGAAGGTAAAAGTATAACACAATTAGTACAAAATACTACACAAAGTCCTGAATGCAATATGTAAATTATAGATATCAAGAGTAAAAGAGTTAATGTATGTTAATTAATTCCTTACTTTTAGTTTATAATTCCTTACGTTGAGTTATATCAAGAGTAAAAAAGTTAATGTATGTTAATTAATTCCTTACCTTTAGTTTAAATTTGGCATTCAACGTAACCCTGGATGGACAAAGTCTTATGTGGCCCCCATAGCCTACATCATTCCAAGGGGTTCTGGAATGTACAAAAAATAATTAGTATGTCAGTAAGTACTCTATGCATAGTAAGTTACATACGTAATATGCACCATACAGTGGTTTAATATCACATAATAACTGATGGGGGGGGTATAAAACTTAGTTAATGTATGTTAATTAATTCCTTACCTTTAGTTTAAATTTGGCATTCAACGTAACCTGGATGGGACAAGTCTTATGTGGCCCCATAGCCTACATTCATTCAGGGGGTTATGGAATGTACAAAAAAATAATTAGTATGTCAGTAAGTACTCTATGCATAGTAAGTTACATACAGTAATATGCACCATACAGTGGTTTAATATCACATATAATAACATGTAGTATAAAACAACTTAGTTAATGTTATTGGTAATTAAATTCCTTACCTTTAAGTTTTAAACTTAGGCGTTCAAATTCCAAAACGTAAAACCACTGGATGGACAAAGTCTTATGTGTCCCCCATAGCCTACATCATTTCAGGGGGTTCTGGAATGTACAAAAAATAATTTTTGTCAGTTAAGTTACTCCTATGTAGTAAGTTTTAAGATTAAATAAGTAATATGCACCATACAGTGGTTTAATATCAACTGGTATGCATTATTGTAAATGATTGGTCTACACCCCTGTTCAGCAGGGAGTGTACAGTACCAATTCCATGAGGACCTTGATCACTTATCCCATGTGAAAGATCTTGGTCACTTTTTTTTAGTATGTAGTACGTATAAAACTTACTTAATGTATGTTTACTACTATGTATGTATAATTCCTTACCTTTATGTTATGCAGTAACCCTGGACAAAGTTTTATGTGGCCCCATAGCCTGCATCATGGAGGGGGGTCCATGGTTTTCTGGAATGTACCAAAAAAGTATCAAAGTTAAGTCATGTTATGTATGTTTAGTAAGTTACATACAGTAACCATACGTAACAGTGGTTTATAACATGTACATATGTACATAATCAAACTTGGTTGGAAATTCCTGTAAAAAAAAGTTATGTACGTATGTAATATGTACTACTGTATGTAAAAACCTTACTGTTCATACTTTGTTACACTACATGTTACATGTGAATACGTATACTTTCCTGAAGGGTTTTTTTCCATCCAAAAATGGTGCTTCTACTTGTAGTAGTTATCCCTTGATGACACTTGTAGTAACAACCTGGAGTTGTGTGAAAAATAAAATGTTGGTTCTGGAAGGAAAAAGTAACAAAATTAGTGTACAAAATATACACTACAGAAAGTTGTGAATGCATATGTTAATTACTGTAGATATATCAAGAGTACTAAAAGAGTTAAGTGTGTTAATTAATTCCTTACCTTTAGTTTAAATTTTGGCATTCACGTAACCTGGATGACAAAGTCTTATGTGGCCCCATAGCCTACATCATTCAGGGGTTCTGGAATGTACAAAAAATAATTTTGTCAGTAAGTACTCTATGCATAGTAAGTTACATACAGTAATATGCACCATACAGTGGTTTAATATCACATATAACATGTAGTATAAAAACTTAATTTAGAAATTCCTTACATAACTTACCAACTTTTAGTGAGTCTCAAAGCTGTTACCTAGGTGTGGGAGATGGAGGTGGAGGTGTAGAGCATTCATGATAAGGATGCATTCCAAACCTAACTTCAGTGTGCTTTATCACAGATAACAGGCTAGGATGATGGGCAGTCTGGAATGAAGAATTAATATTAAAGGACAGTATGTAACCACTTAGGTGTACAAAATTTATTGTACGTATGCAAACATTAAACAACAAACTGAGAATTCCTTACCTTCAGCAAAATGAAGACATGTAGGCTATGTAGAGGTCTTGGTTTATGTAAGTCACAGGGTGCATGCCAGTCTGGGAATGAATATGTAATACCATATGGATTATAGTATGTTGTTACATACATAACATGGTTATTACATAGTAATATTAAAACAATTAATAAAAAAAAAGTGTTCCTTACCAAATTCTAGTGGTTGGCTTGCTTACTTGGATGGCCATATGGTACATGAGAGTGGGGTCGGCTGGGCTATGGAGTGGGATGGGCAGGTGCTTGGGAGTCTGGAATGATAAAAAATATATGAAAATATAGTTACTACTACTGTAACTACTGCACATGTTATTACTGTTTGACATATTATGTAGTGTGTAATACGTATGTTCATATAAAAAAATGAAGAATTCTTTACCTGAAGGAATGGGAGAGGTGATCTACTACCGTATCAACTGATTTGGGCTCTGGAGTGATACTCGTATCAACTGATGAGGGAACATCTACATCTGGAAAGAATGATAGGGTACATAAATATATTATAAGGTGGATGTAATTGTAGCATATGTACACTTTTAATAAAATTTTCTATTAGCATTTATAAAACATTTTATACAAATTTGTTAAGGAATTCCTTAACCGTGATGTATAGGGCGAGGCATCAAAACCTGGAAAGGCTCAGGGTCATCTGGGTCACTGTCACTATCAAAGGGGTCTGAAATGGAAAAAAAAAAAAATAATAAGGTTATGCAACATCAACACATTGTACCAACTAGTAAGTTAGTGTACGTATGTATGTAGGGTGTAAACAATTTCCAACATGAAAATTGAGAAAAATGAAATTGCTTACCTGATTGTACACGTGCAGGTGGGCGGGCTGATACAGAGGGTCCAGGTACAGGGGGATCTGGAACTGTCAACTAGTACGGGGATCGGAACTGTCACAGGTAGTACAGGGAGATCTGGAACTGTCACAGGTAGTACAGGGAGATCTGGAACGTCAACGGTGTACAGGGGGATCTGGAACTGTCCCAACTCTGCAATTATTACAAATGATGAAAATTAATGAAGTTACAATTTACTCTTACATTTAGTTGTTACATTAAAAAATTAACACATTTTAATATGTACACTATGTAAAACACATAAATTAGTAAAACAGTTCAGAATTCCTTACCAGGACTAGGAGTGGGAGGTGGTGGTACTGGAGACTTGTGAAAGAAAGCGTCAAGCCTGGACTGCACACTTCTCTTTCGTCTGCTTTCTCCTTCCAGGGTCTCCTTGTAGAAAGTCACCAAATCCATGATTCCTCTCTGAGTTTTGTCAAACCTAGAAACGTTAGGGTCTTCTGCCATCAAAAGAAGCCAAGGCTCTCTCCAGATGAGTAAAACCCTCTGACAAGCCTTTCACAGTTAATGACCTGGGTTTTGGCTCTGGTGCCGCCTCCTCTTCCTCAATCATTTGTTGTTCAAGTTCTAGTAAGTCCTCTGCAGACAATTCCTCTCCATGGGAAGCCAGCAGCTCTGTACGATCATCAGGTTCAAGATCTAGTTGCAGCCTCTTGCTTAGACCCTACGATCTTCCTCGTCACAGTCTCGACGTCTTCTGCCTGGTCAAAGCCTTCAAAACTGTGCACAAACTGTGGACACAGTTTCCTCCAGGCCCCATTTAAAGTGGTCCGTCTTCACCTCGTCCCAAGCACTTGCAATGTTCTCATGCATCTGCAATGTTTGTAGCCCTTCCAGAATTGCTTCAGTGTCCAACTCCTTGTTAGCTTCTATGGCCCTCAAAGCAAAACGTATGGTCCTTCTAAGGTAGTAAGCCTTGAAATTAGCTATTACTCCCTGGTCCATTGGCTGTATCAGCGATGTGGATTGGGTGGGAGGTACACCACCTTCACATTAGGATGCATGTCGCTCAAATTTGAAGGGTGACCAGGGGCATTGTCCAGGACTAAGAGGGGCCTTAAAAGGCAGACCCTTCGAAGTCAAATACCGCTCCACTGCTGGCACGAAATGGTCATTGAACCAATCTTTGAAGACCATTAAGGTAACCCACGCCTTCTTGTTAGATTTCCAAATCACAGGGAGTTGACTCTTGAAAATGCCCTTGAAAGCCCTGGGATTCTCGGCCAAATACACCAGCAAGGGCTTCAGTTTCAAATCACCACTTGCATTGGCCCCAAACAGCAAAGTCAGTCGCTCCTTTCCAGCTTTATGGCCAGGTGCTGACTTCTCCTTGGAAAGGTACGTTCGATTTGGCATTCTTTTCCAAAATAATCCAGTCTCATCCACATTAAAGACTTGGTCAGCCGTGTAACCACCATCCTTAATTATCTCAGCCAAACCACCTGGAAAACTTTCTGCTGCTTCGCTATCAGCACTAGCAGCTTCACTTGCAGCTTCACATTATGCAAATTTGCACGAGCCTTAAAACGGTTAAACCAACCTCTACTCGCGGAAAATTCACCACCAGCACTGCCTTCGCCAAACTTTTTCACTACTGCCTCATGCAGCGCTCTAGCCTTCTCCTGGATCACACTTAAGCTCACCGGAACACGTCGCTGGTTCTGGTCCTCCAGCCAGATCATGAGCAATTTCTCCATTTCAACAATGCTCTGGCTACGTTGCTTCTCGTTTATCACCGTTGACTTCATCGGTGCAGCATCCTTAACATGCTTCAGAATACGTTTCCTTATCCTTCACAATGGTTACCACCGTGGTCCTGCTCAAGCCTAAAGAAAGAACGGCCTATTTCGGTGTTAGTTTCTTCTCTTCTCGAACGCTTTATCACGTCATATTTGACCTCCATCGTGATGACCTTCCTCTTCTTGGATGAACTATCATCGGAGGAAGTACTTTGGCGTTTAGGAGCCATTGTAAATTAGCGAAAATGGCAAGGAATTTCAGCAACGTCTCGGCACACAAACCTAGTGGAATGCAGGCAGGCACGCGATTGAAGTGGCGTCCTTTCGTATTGTTACGCTTGGCGTCCTCGGACCGTCCGAGGTCGTTGTTCGGTCAATTTACCATACAGTTTAATAGCGTTAATTAATTTATGCACCTCCGCTCAAAAACTAGTTCTGCATATGAGGTATCGTTAAAAAGCATAACAAAACGTCGTAACCTTGGAATTTGTGTTGTAATCTAACCAGAAACTTAGTTAATTATGTAACTGGAAACAAGCAATGATTTTTCATTATATTTGCGTTTTGCTTTTGACTGTTTTAAAACAAACTGCGCATACCCAAGCTAGTGTATTCATTCGCCCGCAAACTAGTTCCGCATATGCGGCGTCAGTAAAAAATTCAAAAATACGAAAAAAAAGTGTCAAAAAATCATCATAACCTCAAAATTTTTGTTGTAAAGTTGTAACCATATTTTTTTAATTATGTACTGTGCTAAACTATAAAGGATTTTTATCATAGCATGCGTTTTTTAAAAGCGTCGTTAACTCGGAGCGTCGGAAGCATCAGCGTCGTAACCTCGGAACAAGCGTCGTAACCCAGGACGGAATTTCCATTGAATATTTAAGAAAAGCGTCGTAACCTCGGAAACGTGTAAGCCGGAACCAAAAGTCGTAACCCGGGGACGCCTGTATATGGTAGTAA
>NC_087201.1:77008696-77088688 GCF_015104395.2 Macrobrachium nipponense | reverse complement strand
TTGTTAGTGGGTGTGTGTTGCCTTTTGTGTTGTTGGTTTTTTTTTGTGTTGTTGATGATTGGTTGTGCAGTGGTCTTGGGTTGTGGTTGTGTTCCTTTTTTGTTGTTGTGTTGTTGAGTTCCTTGGTTGTTTTTGTGTTGTAGTGGTCCTTGGTGGTTGTGTTGTTGAGTTCCTTGGTTGTTTTTGTGTTGTAGTGGTCCTTGGTGGTTGTGTTGTAGTCCTTGGGTATTGTTTTGTGGTCTTTGTTGTGGTTGATATCTCTGTGACCTCGACCAGGAGACAGCACAGCATAGCCCGGAGTATTTGGAGTGGTTGGTAAGTACAAGTGTTTTGTGTTTTTTTTGTTTTGTGTAGCTATAGGTCAATTGTCCTGCGTGTATTTTGTTGTGTAAAGAGGAAAGTGTGACTGGGGTGAGTTGGGCAGCTGGAGTGATTAGGTTTATGTGGGGGGGATTTAGCCAGCTTGTTTTGTTTTAGCTTGTGATCCCACCACATTATTTTTTGGCACCCGAACAGGGACTGTTGGTGTGGCAGCTGCAGGAAGATTGGGGTATTGAGTTGTGTAATTGGTGGAGAAAGTGAAGATGGAAGGGTTGAAGGAGATAGAGAGGCTGAAGGAGGAGTTACGGTTGGCGAGGGGAGTTAAGGAAAGGTTGGAAGTGGAGAATGATAGGTTGAGGGTAGAGTGTGAGAAACTGAAGAGTGAGTTAAAGGAAATGAGAGGAATGCTAAGGAGTGCGAAAGTGGAAATGAAAGAAGAAGTAAAAGGAGCGGAAGAGAGAATGGTTGAGAAAATGGACAAAAAATTTGGGGTAAAGATGAATGCAGTGCAAGAGATGATGCAGGAAATGATGAAGGGATTCATGGGAGAGGGAGCTGTAGGAGGTAGGCCTACTGGGTCTTGTGACGGGCCAGGAGTGGTAAAGAAAGTGAAAGAGCGAGTGACGAAGGTGATTTGGTTGTGATAGGTAAGGGAAAGAAGGGGAAGACACAACATAAGGATAAACCTGAGGACAAGAATAAGAAGGGGGCTGAGGAAAAGAAGAAAACTAAGGGAAAGAAGGTTGGTAAGGGTGGTGGACAGGATGAGACTAAGACTGAATACACTGGGGAAAGGGCTGAGAGCGACTTGGATAGCGGTGAGTGGAAACAGGTAGGTAGAAAGAAGAAGGGTAAGAAGTGTAGTCAAGAGTATGGACGTGAGTATGGATGTGGATTTGCAGTATTCGGAATGGGGAAAGAAGGGTCAGAATGAAAGTAGTGAAAGTGATAGTGAGAGTGAGCGGGAAGTATGAAAGGCTGCGTATATGAGAGAGGTACCCCGATGTGCACAATACGAGGAATATGGTAGTAGGGACATAGGGGACTTTTTAAGGAATATGAGAAGTATTGTTAGGCTAAGTATGGGGATAACAAGAGAGTCTGGGCAAGAGAGTTAGGTAGCTTTTTGACGGGATTTTTGTTGAGTATGTATGGGGTAATGATGAGTGTAGGGAATGTGCCGTATGAGTGTGAAAGCCAGGATTGTAGAATAAGCAAAGAGGATAAAGAGTAGTGTTAAATATGGGAGAAAGCAAGATTTTGAAGAGGCAAGAATGAATGTTGGTGAGACATTGTCAATGTATGTCTGTAAGTTAGAAACATTAGCCAGGAAAAAGTTTGGGGATGAAGGGATAAATGAGTGTAAGGAGTTAGTGCGAAAGTTGTTGGCGACTGTACCAGAGAGCGTGTACGAAGTTTATGAATCTAAAACGTTAGGAGAAAATGCAATGGACGAATGAAAGTTTGACCTGGAATGACATTTTAGAAATAGTCGAGGATTAAGAGTTAGATTGGAGTATGAAAGAGAGTAGAAGTGTTAGTGTTAGGACTGAAGTAGCTGAGGTTGTACCAGAGTATAGGGAGGCAGTTTTGGAAGGGCCGAGGCTAATGGCAGAGCAAGTGGTAGATAGGAGTGTTAGGGCAAGTAACGTGAGTGTAGTTAGCCCTAAAAGAGATAGGCATGCGAGTGTTGTTAGAGTAGGGTCAGTTAGTTGTGAGTGAGAGCAGCAGTGTTATAGATGTGGTAAGCCAGGACACAGGAAGAATGGATGTCGGTGGGCGTTAGGAGCGTGCTTCGGGTGTGGGCAAACGGGGCATTTAGTGAGTGAGTGTAAGAAGGATAGGGATATTAAATGTTATAGGTGTGGACAGGTAGGGCACATAGCTAGTGGATGTCGGGGTACCCTTATGAACGTGATTTGCGGCAACTGTGGGAAAAACGGCCATTATGCTAGGATGTGTAAAGAACAGCGTGCAAAATGTGTTGAATGTGGAATGGAAGGTCACGTGGCGAGTGTGTGTAGGCGAAAGAGGATGAGTCAGGCTGGGAATTCGGGAAACTAGGTGAAAAGAGGATTCAGTTGGGTGGGTCCTCTGGTATGCGGGCAGTAAGAGTGATGCATGTGCGTGAAGGATTGTTACATGAAAAGGGGTCTGGGGATAGAGCTAATGAATGTATGAGTGTAAAAGTGGGATGCAAAGGGGTGTGTTTGGTTGCTTTGATTGATACTGGGTGCAGTGTCAATGTTCTTTTTAAGAATGGATGCGACAAGTTGCGGAGTGAGTGTGAAATTGGGGTGTGTAAAGGCGAGGTATGAGGAATAGGTAACTTAGGTATGCCTTTGGTGAGAATGGTGCGTGAAAATGTAGAAATCGGAGGGGTAGAGATAGATGAAAGCGACTTTTATGTGATCGAGAGAGTGAGTGATAAGTATGATATGTTGTTAGGGTATGGGTTCTTGAGGAAGTGTGGGATGGTGGTCCGTCCAAGCTGCATATGAAGGAGAACATCCGTGGAGAGTTGTACTTAGGTAAAAATGAGAAGGTAACCGGTAAAATATGAAAGGGGGTGCCGTTAATTGCAAAAGAGAGTGTAAAGGTGCCGCGAGAAGTCGGAGGAGTTGTTAGTGTGAAAGTTGCGTGGCCGGATAGTCTTGGGATTGTCAAAGGTGACAAGTGTGCATATGTGGTTGAGGGTGTGGATGCAAACAGGTTGGTAAGAGCAAGCGTGCATGTATATGACGGGTATACATGAAGGTGATTGTGTGGGGTTGCTATACAGTTGAGTACAGATGATGAAAGATATGTTGAAGTGCAACAGGCGGTGATGATTGGGAGTATGATGAGTTGAGAGGAAGAGTTAAGGTCGATGAGAATGTTAGAGACGACAAGAGGAGGCGGTTGATACAGATGTTGTGGGATCGGCGGGGTGCGCTGAATCGTGGTGACGAGGATTTTTGGGGGTCTAAGCTTCCCAAATTCAAGATCGTTTTGGAAGACGATATCCCCATATATCAGCGTCCTCGCCACTTTTCCCCGCCTATTACCAGAGAGATTGAGGAGCAGTGTGAGGAGCTCGAGAGAGTGGGAGTGATAGAGAGGAGTGAGAGTGCCTGGAATAGCCCCATAGTCCCTGTACGTAAGCCAGTCTGAAGTCTGCGGATGTGTGTAGATTATAGGAGGGTGAATGAAGTGACTGTGAAGGAGCGATTTCCGATGAATGTGGTGTCTGATTGTGTGTACAAGATGCATACGATGAGAGTGTTTACCAAATTAGACCTGGTAAGGGGCTATTACCAGATGCCTCTTGAGGAGGGGAGCAGGCCTGTTACTGCTTTTTCAAGTGGTAGTTGCCACTACCAGTTTAAACGGTTGAGTTTTGGGTTGGCTAACATGCCTACTGCCTTTCAAAGGGCAATGAATGGGGTTTTGGCTGGGTTTGATAGAAGGAAGGTGACTGTGTTTATAGATGATATTTTGATTGCAAGTGAAACTGTTGAGGAGAATATGGAGCTGCTTGAGAAGGTGTTAGAGCAGTTGGAAGAGGTTGGAGTGAAAGTGAAGCTGGAGAAGTGTTCGTGGTTGGCTGGGGAAGTGGAATTTCTTGGTCATAAGGTGAGTGCTAGTGGTGTAAGGAAGAATGAAATGTTTGTGGAAAAGGTAAGCGAGTTTCCGCGTCCCCGGACCATGCGCGAGTTAAAGGGGTTTTTGGGGTTGATTGAGTTTGGGAGGAAGTTTGTTAGTGATTGTTCGGGTGTAGGGAAGCAGTTGACTGAATGGACAGGGAAGAAAAATTGTACTAAGCTAAGGTGGGATGAGCGAATGGTGGGAGCATTTGAGAGATTGAAAGAGGAGGCTGCTAGAGATGTCACCTTGGCTTTTCCAGACTATAGTGAGGATGCGAGTGAGCTTGAGCTGTGTACTGATGCGAGCGAGGTTAGTATGGGAGGGCGTTTAGCACAGATGCAAGAGGTGAATGGGGAGGAACAGTTGAGAGTAATTGCGTATGTAAGTAAAGCTTTTAATAAAGTGGAGCGGAAGTATTCAGTGGTTGAGAAGGAGCTGGCGGCAATAAGGTTTTATGTGAAAGTGTTTTTGTATGGGGTAAAATTTATCATCCGGACGGACCATCGGCCATTAGTGTATATGATCAAGAAGGAGAGTGTGAATGCTAGGATCACGAGGACGATTGAAGATTTGAGTGAGTTTGATTTTAGGTTAGAATATGTGCCAGGGAGTAAAATTGTGATTGCTGATGCAATGTCTAGGACGCATGGTAGGGGCAACGGTGTCATGAAGAGTGACTGGGGTCCGAATGTGGTCCCTGAGGGTTTGGTTGTAAGAGAGAGGTTTGAGGGGGGTGAGAGAGTGTATGAATGTTTGTTTTTGGCATTGAAAGACTTGGAAGGGAGAGGTCTGATTGAAGAGGTACCTGGTAGTGCAAATGAGTTGCGAGTGAGGCTGATGAGTGAAGTGCAGAAGGGAGTGGCATATGCGGAGGAACAAGGTGGGGAAGAGGAAACGCTGTATATATTGCTGTTAGCAGTAGCTGAGTTGTACTTCATCCTCTGCTTGGGCTCAAGGTCTGACTTCTCGTAATTCACTACGATCCCCAGATCGCGGCAGAATTCGAGGAGTCGATCTCTGTCCTGCAGCAAGTGTGAGCGGGAGCTCGCCAGGACTAACCAATTGTTGAGATACCTCAGAAGACGTATCCCTACCGAGTGGGCCCAAGCCGACACCAGCGTGAACACTCTCGTGAACACCTGTGGGGCGGTTGAGAGACCGAAACAAAGTGCCCTGAATTGGTACGCTGTCCTGTCGAGGATAAAGCGGAGGTACTTCCTGGAGGATTGATGGATAGGTATCTGGAAATACGCGTCCTTCAGATCCACCGAAAGCATGAGGTCGTTCTCCCTGATGGAATCGAGCACTGAACATGCTGTTTCCATCGTGAACCGAGTCTGGAGAACGAATCGGTTCAAGGGAGAGAGATCTATCACCGGGCGCCAGCCCCCAAGGACTTCTCCACCAGGAAAAGTCGACTGTAGAAGCCCAGCGACTGATCCCATATGATCTCCACAGCACGTTTGCTCAGCATGGCTTCTACTTCCTGCCGAAGCGTCACGTCCTTGGTCGAGCCAGGAACGTAGGTTTGCAGATGGACCGGGTTGGAGGTGAGGGGTGGCCAAGACTCGAAGGGTAATAAATAACCCTCCCAAAGGACGTTCACTATCCAGGTCTCCGCTCCATAGCGCTGCCATGTTGCCCAATGGCTCGCTAGGCATCCTCCCCACTTCCGGCAGCAGGTGAGAGGGGAACACCGTCCCTAGCGTTTCCCTCCTCTCTTCGACGACTTCTTCCCAGATCCTCCTTGACAGAAGGACAGGGAGGAGGGCTGGTTGCGGTCACTCCTTACAGCAGAAGTCGAAGGCAGTCTTTCCTCTCGGCTTCGATGAGGCGATCGTCTTGGCCGCAGAGGAAGCGCTAGCTAAACTCTTGGGCTTAGCCGCAGTCGTCCGAGGTTGCCCAGCCACCTTCGAGACTGCCTGGTGGACGAGACGGTCACTGTCGTCAGTGCACCGCTGTTCCACTGCAGCGTCCACCATCTCTCCGGTCCGTTGCGAAGACCCAGGGCCGCCTCACGCCCAGCTGCCCTGGTCACTCGGGTGAGAACAGCGTCTCTACGCCGGAGAACCAGGTTGGCCCACAGGTTAGCCGTCTGGTGGGCCAGGTAGGAGATGGCCCTACCTCCAGACTGGCACAGTCTCACAAAAGCCGGGTCCCCTTCAGGAGTGATGTTCCCCAAAGAGGCCGCGGCTTTCGACACTGTGAGGGACCACAGGTCGATCCAGGACACTGCTTGGAATGCTGCCATTGCGGTAGATTCCAAGGCAAGTGCCTCTTGCTGCAGGAGCTGATGCAGAGACACCCCCGAAGTTAGCCTAACTAGCTCCAGGTTAACCTGTTTGGGCGGCAGAGGGTCTTCTGAAGGCACATAGAAAAGCCTCTGTCGCGGTAGAGGTGGGGGAGGGAGCTTGGAAGACCTACCGGACCAAAGCGAACCCTCCTGTCCGGAGACCAGAGTGTCCACTTGGCTCAGTACGCTGTCAGCCAAGGCCGATCACGGCAGACCCACTGTCGTCCTGGGTTCCTTTTTGGGTCCCCAGAACGACTCCAAACCCGATGTGGGCTCGGAAGGTGGGAGCGGTGATCCTTCCCCGAGGTTGTTGTGCTGACGAATCAGCGCAATAACCTCTGCGAACGACCTCTGGATCTCAGGAGTGACTGCATCCTGTGGAGACGGACCGTCAAGCCCGTCCAGCGAGAATGCCTCCTGAGACCCTACTCCTTCCACAGGAGGAACCACAACAGACCCCTCCTGGTCTCCTCCTGCACTTGCGCATACGATCTGGTCGGTCCTAGGACCGTGCCAGGATCGCACCCCTCGTGATCACTCCTGATTGCCTCGCTCTTCCCGGTGAAGCCCAAGGAAGTTGAAGGGATAGGAGAGGAGGACCTGACGCTCCCTCCGCGCCCACCAGCAGAACCGGTGTGCTGAGGGGGCTGCAGGCGATCACCAACCCGAAGTGGCGATCGAATCACAAAATTCACTGTACAATATACAAAAACACACACGTACTTACGTATATCCTTGCACAAATACACACAATACAAGAGAAAGAAAAAAAGCCTTCAAGCAGTAAAGCAAACAAAGCATACGACAAGAAATGAGCAGAGAGGCGAACAACACGTCCATCCACCTGCGCGGCTGAAAGCAAAGTGACTCCTCTCCTCGCAGTCAAGCTGACCGCCAACTGCCGAACAAGTAGTTAACTGCTGAACCCCCTTGTTCGAAGCTTACGACCGGTTCAACTGCCGCTAAGTACCTTCCTATTGTTAAAGGACCGAGGGTTTGTATATGTATCGGAACAACTGTGATTTGTCCCAACACGTAATACAAACCCTCGGTCCTTTACATAAGGAAAACTTACTTATTGGTGGGTGGAATCTGAGTCTTGTGAACAGACTGGTGTTCGCCCAACCTGGGTTCCCTCCCTAGTTGTAAGAGCAAAGGAGGGGAACCTAGCCTCTGTCCAACTGATCGGAGTATGCACTGCAAGATCAGTGGTCAGACCTCTGGACCAATTCATAAGAGGGAGCCAAGCGTGCCTCTTAAGAATAGCAAGCAAGAACTAGGTCCTACGTAAGAGCCAAATATAAAGTCTTGGGTTTGTCTCTTACTGCTGTCCGCTTCCCCCCTTGTTAGGGAAAGGACGGATAAACGCTTCTATCCCTAATGAAAGGGGTAGAATGGAGCTCGGTTACCTAGCTTACCTGCATCGTCATCCTGTCCAGAGTGGTGGCGACCGCTACCCTCTGACCGCAGGGAGAGGGAAGAAAAAAGAGGAGGAAGAAAAGCCAGTCACACTCTCATTCACTCTCCATTCATGCAGTCTCACAAGGATGAGATGCTACCTTGTCTGGTAAAGGAGCTGGGTAAGCTACACAACTTGTTGAGCAGCCACCATGGGTCCCAAGGAAAAAGTGTCCAAGGACCTGTGGGCAATATCCAGAAGGTAGCAGGAGGTGAAGGTGGTCTGGTTGGCCCAAACCCCTACCTTCAGTACCTGTGCCACGGACAAGTTCTTGTGGAATGCAAGGGTTGGACCAATGCCTCTGACTTCGTGGGCTCTCAGACGAAGGGTACTGGTGTCGGCACTCCTGTCCGAGTCGTATGCCTTCCGGATTACCTCACGAAGCCAGAAAGAAACAGTGTTCTTGGACACTTCTTTCTTGGTCATCCTGGTGCTAACGAAGAGGCGTTGACACTCAGGCCTGAGGTGTCAAGTTTTCTTCAGATAGCGCCGTAGCACCCTCACAGGACAAAGCAGCTTCTCATCCGCATCATTATTGGTGAAGTCTTCCAGGGAGGGGATCATGAAGGACTCGAACCTGGTGTCAGGGACCAAAGGGTTCTGAGTCTTCGCTATGAAGTCCAGGACGAAATTGAGCGTAACTGATCCCCATCCCCTTGAGTGTTTAACATCGAAGGAAAGACTGTGGAGTTCTCCTACTCTTATTGCCAATGCCAGGGCCAGCAGAAAGACGGTCTTGAGGGTCAGATCCCTGTTTGACGACTCTTGAAGCGGCTTGTAGGGTCTGCGAGTCAAGCTCCTAAGGACGAGAGTCACATCCCACCCCAGAGGCCTGAGTTCCCTGGGTGGGCAAGACCTCTTGAAGCTCCTCATTAGGAGTGATATTTCCATAGAAGTGGAAATGTCGACTCCTCGCAGTTTAAGGACTAGGGGCCAGAGCGGCTCTGCAGCCTTTAACTGCAGAGACAGAGAGGAGCTTCTCTCGGCGAAGAAAGACAAGGAAATCTGCTACCTGCTGAAGAGTGGCTCTGAGCGGAGCGAGACCCCGTCTACGACACCAACCGCAGAAGACGGACCACTTTCCCTGGTATACTGCTGCAGAAGACTGTCTGAGGTACCCAGCCATCTCTGTTGCTGCTCGGCGAGAAAAGCCTCTCGCTTGCAAGAGATGGTGGATAACCGCCAGACCTGAAGACACAGGGAGTGAACTGCTTGGTGATACCGTTCTACATGCGGTTGGCACAGCAGGTTGTGCCAAGGGGGAATCTCTTGCAGTGCCTCCGAGAGAAGAGCCAGCAGGTCCGGATACCAAATGGCCCAGGGCCATTTGGGTGCCACCAAAATCATCCGAAGATTGCTGGTGATCAACACTCTGCTGATCACCTTGCGAATCAGGCAGAACGGAGGAAAGGCGTACACTACGAGGTTGTCCCATGGGTGCTGGAATGCGTCCTCTGCAGCTGTCCATGGGTCCGGCACAACTGCGAAGAAAACCTGGAGTTTTCTGTTGTGCCCGGTGGCGAACAGATCCACAACTGGACACCACCACAGGTCGAAGAGCCTTTCTGACACGTCTGGGTGTAGAGACCATTCGGTCCCAATCACCTGATTCTGGCGGCTGAGCTTGCCTGCCACTATATTCCTCTTGCCTGAAATGTATCTGGCTGACAGCTCTACCGAGAGAGCTATGGCCCACTCGTGCACCTGCGTCGTCAACTGGTGCAACGGGAGGGACACTAGGCCCCCCTGTTTGTTGATGCATGACACTACCGTGGTGTTGTCGCTCATCAACACCACTGAGTGTCCCATCAGTCGTTCCCAGAACTCTTGGAGTGCGAGGAACGCAGCCTTGAGTTCAAGGAAGTTGATGTGAAGGTGCCTGTCGTGATGGTTCCACACTCCTGCAACCAGCAACTCTTCCAGGTGTGCGCCCCAACCATCGGTCGATGTGTCTGAGAACAGCAGCATCTTCGGAGGGGGAGTGCACAGGGGCACTCCTATTAAGAGGTTCCTGTCGTCTAGCCACCAGGCCAGGTCCTCCCTTACTTCCTCCGTGAGAGAAACCAGGAAGGATTGTGGATCCCGTGCCTATGACCAGCACTCCTTTAGTCTCCACTGAAGAGACCGCAGGTAAAGACGCCCGTGAGGGACTAACTTCTCCAGTGATGACAGGTGACCGATCACGACTTGCCACTGCTGAGCTGACTGTTCCTGTCGAGACAGGAACCGTCTGGCTGCCTCCCTGAACCTGCTTATCCACAAGTCTGTGGGGAAGACTTGTGCTGCTACCGTGTTGATCAGCATGCCCAGGTACTTCATCCTCTGCTTGGGCTCAAGATCTGACTTCTCGACATTCACCACGATCCCCAGATCGCGGCGTAAGTCAAGGAGTTGATCTCTGTCCTGCAGCAACTGCGAGCGGGAGCTCACCAGGACCAGCCAATCATATCCCGACCGAATGGGCCCAAGCTCCACCAGAATGAACACTCGTGTGAACACCTGTGGGGCGGTTGAGAGACCGAAACAAAGTGCCCTGAATTGGTACACCGTCCTGTCGAGGATAAAACAGAGGTACTTCCTGGAGGACTGATGGATGGGTATTTGGAAATACGCATCCTTCAGGTCCACCAAAAGCATGAAGTCGTTCTCCCTGATGAAATCGAGCACTGAGCGTGCTGTTTCCATCGTGAACCGAGTTTGGCGAACGAATCGGTTCAAGGGAGAGAGATCTATCACCGGTCTCCAGCCCCCCAAAAGACTTCTCCACTAGGAAGAGTCGGCTGTAGAAACCCGGCGACTGATCTCGTATGATCTCCACAGCTCGTTTGCTCAGCATGGTCTTGAATTCTTCTTGAAGTGCTACATCCCTGGCAGAACCGGGAACATACGTCTGAAGATGAACTGGGTGCGAAGTGAGGGGTGGCCACGACACAAAGGGTAGTATGTATCCCTCCCGAAGAACATCCAATACCCAGGTCTCGGCTCCGTAGCGCTGCCAAGGCATCCCCCCACTTCTGGCAGCAGGTGAGGGGGAACGCCATCACTAGCGTTTCCCTCTCTTCAGCTTCCGCTTGGCAGGTCTCCCACAGGAGTAGGAGGCTTGGGAGGAGGGCTGATGCTCACTCCTTGAAGCGGAAGACGAAGGTTGGGTCTTTCCTCGCAACCTCAACGGTACTAGTGTCTTGGAAACGGAGGAAGAGCTAGCTAAGCTCCAAGGCTTGGCCGTAGTTGCTCGAGGCTGCCCAGAAGCCTTCGAGACTGCCTGGTGTACTAGGCGGTCACTGTCATCAGTGCGACGCTTTTCCACTGCAGTGTCCACCATCTCTCAGGGGAAGAGAGAGGAGGAACCCAGCAACGGTCTGTTCTGTAGACCTAGTGTCACCTCTCGACCGGCCGCTTTGGTCACCCGAGCCAGGACAGAGTTCCGTCGTCTCAGGACCAGGTTGGCCCATAGGTTGGCTGTCTGGTGGGCGAGGTAGGAGATGGCCCTACCTCCAGACTGGCAAAGTCTCCCAAACACTGAGTCTTCCTCAGGAACAATAGCTCCCGAGGAGGCTGCGACTCTGGATACCACGAGGGACCACAGATCCAGCCAGGAGACTGCCATGACAGTCGCTTCGAGGGCCGATGCCTCTTGCTGTGAGAACCAGAGGTTCGCAGCCAGCCATGAATAAATGTAACTATAAACCTTTTTCTCTCTGCATGGTTCTTCCCTTATTGTTGCCTCATTTTAAAGACTGCTCCTATTGTTGATCTCTAGGTATGGCATGAAGACTAGTTTATGCTATTGATTTTAATTTTTCTCAGCCTTTTCTCCAGCACCTTTTCCAGTAATTTTTCTTTGAATACCATTACCAAACTGCTATCTTCTAACGCTTCTCATCCTGTCACTTTCATTTTCAGGTTCCATGTACATATATTTCACTACGTTTACTTAGCTATGACTTGGCTTTCCCGATGCTTTTTTTAAGCCACTTCATAGGTCAGATGGTTCGGAGACTTTCTCATTTTACATCCTCCCAAGGGTTTTTAATTGCCTCAGCTGTTATGAGCTTTATTGGTACATAGCTTTATTAGACAGACTATCATCTCTCGTTCATGCCGATTTTCTTTATAACAAAATACTTCATCACATATTTTCAACTTTTCAACTTTTCCATTTTCATCTTTTGTGTACTTTGTCACTTTTATATCTTTACCACCCTTCCCAAGCAACCTTGTTATCATTAATATTTCCTCTTTTCCACTCTGCTTTGTTGAGATACTACTTTCATACCTCCACAATATTCGTTAATTAATTCATCCTGCAGATGTCATTGTGGTCGCGGACATGAACTAGCCTAGTATAGGCTAGCTAGGTATATATATTTTCCTTACTGCCCAATTTGTAATTTAACCATTCAAACAACCTATTCCTATTGCTGCAAGTCACTCATTTTCCTGTTTCTCCCATTCCATTAGTAACCTCTGCTTACTAGACTATACCTAGTAGTACCCCTTAGTAACTGCAACAAAACAATAGAAAAAAAATTAAGCAATCTGCTAACAAGTACTAGGAGGTAGTATACGGTGTAGTCCACTTTGGCCTAAGGAGATATATTGGAATAAAAATTCTGAAACGATTTAGGTATGCATATCTAGGCTACCTAGGTATTAAGCTTACCTACTAGTATTGGCTACAATACTCAAATTCTGATGGAGATTTTGACAACGATTAGCTTAGGTATCCCACAAAAACATACCTAGGTTAGCGTGGGTGAGAACCTGCTCGTATTAATATATGGCCAGTTTTTAAAGAGGCTAATGAAAGGAACTCGTGACCTAGTATGTGCCAGCCTAAATACAGTAGTCCTATGGTAACCTTTCAACCACAACCAAACAATGGCCCACACTGAATAGGCTGTAATAACTTCATTCTAATCCTAGTTACCATAACCATTAGGCTAGATTGTATTATATGATAAGTACAATACAAAGAAAACTGTATGTCTATCAGAAGTAAAATCGAAACGAAATTCGTTAAGTGACTTACAAGATTAAGCCTTACGCGTCACTTCTGTAATTGAACTCTCAACTTCTCAAGACCCGACTCAAGTGTAAGACTCAGACCGTCAGACGATATTTTTGTCCGATTTTATTAGTGAATACCCAACTTGGCAAAATAATCATTCGAAATACGTAAATAATTCAAATTGCGTTACATTTTTTGGATGTTATAATAAATCAACTATGATTGCTTTCATTAGTATTCTCGGTTACTAACTACTGATTACATTTTTTAACTTGTGTTAACTACAGTCACAATCAATAGGTTCGAACGCAGACGAATGATGTAAACAAACAATTTCGGAACTAGCATGAGCTTCGTTGATGAATTATTCTTTATTGGCTATTTTCGGAGCACTTATATACTCTACCAAATTTTCTATCCTTAAATTATCTATCCAGAAGGCTATTGTGAAAGATGAGAATAAGGCTAATAGAACGATTAAGTATATTACACTCAATTCAAACCCGGATCTCAACTTGCAAAGTTAATCATTTTAGGTCATGCTCACACCACCTCATGACAGAAGACGTCAGCACTTTGTTACGGGGACAATAGTATACTGTTGGATGCTAATTAATGCTTATAACACACACATTATATATATATATATTATATATTATATATATATATATATATATATATTTATATATAAAGAAAAATGTTCCAAAGTTATGCTATAACAGGAGGAAAACCTCACATTTGCAATATGAAACAATTATTTGGAGAGGGAGGAAAGATGGAATAGAGAATACTGAATGAAGGTACAGTACGAGTAATGAAAGGGGTTGCAGCTAGCGTGTTTCCTAGAGGGACGGAAAGGATACAGCAAAGAACCTTAAGCAATGCCTACAATGCACTCATGAGAGGTGCACTGATGGCACTAAGCACCTACAGGATATATATATATATATATATATATATATATATATATATATATATATATATATATACATATATATGGTAGCATACATACCATACACAATGTAATGGCAGGCAACAATGGAAACGGATTTGAAGACAGCTTATCAAGAAAAATCGTATACTTTATATTAGAAAAGAAATGCAAAAACACAAGACCAAAGGGACATTGGTACACACCTGGAAGAAGTGGCAGCCAGAGAAAGGTTAAGGTCATATAGCGACACCTCTCAGGAGAAGGAGAATAAGGGTAACTAAAGGATTGAGGAAGCCAGCATACAGAGTCCCTCCTTCCCCCAACAGATAAATACATCTGGACTATGACAGGTCAAGCTATTTGGTGGATACTTGACAATGAGACTTTTAGTTCTGGAAAGCTTGTAACTTTTTTTTAAACTAATATCTCCCATAGATACATCCGCTTTCAAGGAGGTCCTGTTAGTAATTGTATTAAAGCACATAAAAATTGTGCAAGTGACACTGATAACACACACACACACACACACACACACATATAATATATAAGATTATATTAGATTAATATATATAATATATTATATAATATTATTATATATATATATATATATATATATATATATATATAATATCTATATATTATATATATATATATATATATATATATATATATATATATATATATATAATATATATATATATACATATTATATATATAATATATATATATATATATATATATATATATATATATCACACACTACATACATACATACATATGTCATCATCCCACCATAGCATGTAAAGCTGAGGAACAGACTGCATTTAGGTTTTATGGTGACAAAATGACACTTCACCTTTAGGTCAGAGTCAAAAGCTTAAAGGTCCAATCCCTTAAAAATGCAGTATACTGTATTGAAATTTTATCTGGTCATTTCAGAAGTGACAAGGGACCAGTGAGAATACGATTGAAGCAAATCACATGGATGCATGACTGGTACATGACACGCAAAGGTAACACTACATCATCTCTGTGATCCATGTTGCATCTTATGATTGTGATCATGTGTTAAAGTATGGTGAAATAATTCCTAATATTGTCAACTGTCTGAGGGTATAAATAGCCTTTAGGGGGCAGAGGTGTTGTGGTACAATTACAGTATTTATGTACATCTCAATTCATTGAACTTTCTTTGTCTGATGGTGAATATTTTCTTAATCTGTCTTGCTACCAGCTGGATGGACATTGATATCTATTATGTCTTTTCTCATTTTCAATCTTTTCATGCAGGCTCTTGTCATTTAGGTGCAAGGATAAAGGATTATTTTGCTCTTGGTTTTGCCATATCTCTGTCATATCTTTGTTTATTATTTCCTTCTCAATGCTGTTATTACCAAAGTCGTCTACAAGATGGTGGGTGGCTGCCTCAAGCTCATTTTGGACATCAGCCTTAGTTCTGCAATGGGAGAGGACACTTGATGCATGTATATATTGAATCATAGTGATGTGATAAAAATTCACAGATGTATGCAGTATTGTACTTCAGATCTCAAGTGAGGCAATAGCTAGAGCTGTTGAAGTGGAGTCTGGAGGTGTGGCCTTTTTACATAAAATTGTTTCTAGCTTTGTCATGAGATTTGAGGAGGCCATCAAAGATATGAAGCTAGTCAGTGGTGAGGTGTAGCCCACATCTGGGATTAAAGACATCCTGAGTTGGTGTAGGTTATGTTCATCTTCCAATTTCACAGTGTTGTTATGCCAGCATTAGATACTATGGGTGTCCATTCCCCTGAGGACCTCCTCTTCTATGTAACACAAGAGAGAGGCACCCATTATGATACTATCAGTTTGTAGGTATTTTATGCCCCTAGGTCATCTGAAGGTTGTCTCCTTGCTACAGATGCTGAGAAGATTTCTTAGTCTTCCTCTGGATACTGACAGAACTAGCTGGACTATTTAATGCTGTAACTTATCATTCTGGCAATGTTGGTAAAAGCAATCTATATAAAGGAAAGTGCCAATGCTCCTGGAATCACTAGTACCGGCAAGCTCAAGGAACTCAGTGGAAGTAGTGGTGCTGTAACAAGAATGGACAGAGGATATCTGGGTCAGTTGATAAACTGGGAATGGGAATCTGGCTTATTATAGGGCAAAGGGGATTCACAGCCTTGAGTTCTCATTTACAATTAAACAAAGGTTACAGCAGCCTGCTATTTTGACAGACACTGACACTCTTTGGTTCCTCTGAGGTTCTTACTATTTTCTTTTCTTGGATTCATCCTTCAGAATGGTTACAAATTTGGCTATACTGTCCTCCTTCTGCAGGAGAACATAGGTCAACTTTTTCTGCTGCTGGACAATCGTGTGGGTCGGAGTTGAGTGGTCCTCAGCAACAATGATATACAGTATTTCTGCAAGAGTATTGGGCTGCAATGCTTGTATCTCATCTTGGTCAATTCATTAAGGATGACTGCCTGAAGTGCCACTTTTGTGGAAATCTTATCACTTGCCAAGGTGGACATCAAGCCCAAACCTCTTCTGGAGTAGGGAACCATAGACAAGATACGGCAGTTAAGGCCAAGGGTAATGAATTCCTTCTGATCCAAGGTGAGACTGACGCCTGCCAGGTTGATATCTGTCTTGATGCAAGATAATTTTCAGGTTGTCTCCATTAAGCCTAGTCAACTGTTTGCCAACAAGTCCTACTTTCAGTGACTTTGTGGTGGTGTAGGAGTTCCTCGTTCAAGCTCCCCCTGATATTCCTTCTCTGTTATTATTATTATTAATAGGGGTTAGTTTTTCCAGACCTCTGAGTCTCAAGTAGACTCTTCTCGGGCTGGTTCTCAGGGATCAATCCTGAGAAGAAGAAAAAAAAAATAGACTTTATTTGAGAAACCCGTCTTATTTAAAAAATTATGATTTTATTAATGGAAAAATCCCTGCTTTCCGCAAGAATATTTTTTTCATTTCCGAACTCCGCAGATAAATAGATCTTTCCTGGGTCCAATTTGGGCACTCAACAAGCAAATGCTGTACTGTCATGGGTGTTTGACATCTGTTACATTTCACTGGGTCAGCATGTGGTGTTGACATCAAGTGACCATGTGAGAATCTTGTGTGTCCTATACGTAGCCTTGCTAGGATCACCTCTTTTGCTCTTTCCTCCTGTGAGGATGTTCTCCATGCATAGACTTCAGTTTTTATATTTTTGAGTTTATTTGTTGTTGGCACCGAGGCCCATTCTTCTTTCCAATCCTGGTAAATTAATGTTTTAACTGATTTTACCCATCTGACACTGGGGCATATGAAATTGTTGGAGGGATAGTGCAGGCTAATTTGGCAGCAGGTCTGCAAAATCATTTCCTTTTATTCCCACGTGTGGCTGGGATCCAACATATTTCCATTGATATTCCTGATTGGAGGAGTTGATGAATTTTTATTTGAATTTCCTGTACTATTTGGTTTCCTGGTTTATACTGTCTTATTGCATCTATACGCTACGAGTCACTGAAAATAACAGAGACACTTGCTTTTGCCTCAGATATCATATCTAGACCCATCTGTATGGCTGTGACTTCAGCAGTAATACTGATGATATTGAAGGTAGGCTTTTTTTACTTAACATATTTTTCGAATATGCAGATGCTCCTACTCCAACATTATTTTTGGAGCCGTCTGTATATCATAAATTTGTCGCCTTTTCTTCTAATGTGCTCCAAAGCATGTTGGCGGTACATTTCCGTACTTGTCATTTGTTTTTTGAGTAGGTAAGACAGGGAGGTACATATCTTTACTCTATTTTTTAAAATCCATGGTGGTGGCAATTCCATTGGTGGGTGAAAATTGGATTCATATTATGTATGTTCATTATGTATCTAGCTCTTTTTGGGAAGAGCTAGTACTATTAACTGCTGTTACTTGATTACAGTTTTGGAAGCAGTAAGTTGCAGGAGACGATCCCGCTTGCATTGAAAGACCTCTTTGTATGTTATTAAAATTACGTGATGTTTTAAGGGCAAAACACCTGCCTCCACCAAAAGTGAGTTTGTTGGGGACGATCGAAGCTCCTGTGCACAATCGCACGCCTTCATGGTGCACTGCATCAAGAGATTTTAATGCAGATTCTGAGCGGATGAATATATTGGACAGCAGTAATCTATTATGGATAAGACTGTTGCCTTATATATCATTAATAAAAATGTCTCGCTTTGCTCCCCAATTAGTGTGTGATAACTTTTTTAATATGGCAAGGGCTTTGATGCCCTTGGCTTTAATGTATTTGATGTGCTCTTTCCAATTTAAATGTTGATCAAATATTACGTCCTAGATACTTGATTTTTGTACAAAATTGTATTTCAGTGCTATAAAGATGCAGTTTGATTGTTTGGTTCTTCATCCACCTTTTGTCTTTGTAGAAGACGATTGCTTTTGTTTTATCAGTTGAAAATTTAAATCCAACTGAATTTGCCCAACTACATATATTTGAAATGGCAGTACTGAGAACTCTCTGAGCATGTCTCAAATTACTACTCGTATAGTACTGACAAAGGTCATCAACATATAAACTGTTTTTTACACCACTTGGTAAATTTTTTTAGTAATGTGCATTGATTGCTAAAGCAAACAATGTACAGCTCAAGACACTACCTTGAGGGATTCCTTCTTCCAGTTTATAGGTTACTGAGTAGGAATTTTCTACTCTTACTTGAAAAGTTCTGTTTTGTTTAAGAGTTCTTAATAAAATATTGGGATAAGTGGCCTCTTAGTCCCTTGGAGTGGATTTTTTTGCATGATGTTATGTTCCCATGTTGTATCGTATGCTTTTTCTATATAAAAAAATATAGCTAACTCTGTTAATTTCTTTTGTTCAAAGCCTTTTTTTGATATGATCTTCTAAATGTGTTAAGGGATCTAGGGTTGATCTGCCAGCTATTGAACCGATTGTGTTGGTGTTAAAATGGATTCTTTGGTTATTACATACGTTAATCGTGCATTAACCATTTTTTCTAAGATTTTTGCATAGGCAACTTGTTAGAGATATCGGTCTATAATTGGATGGATTACTTGCATCCTTTCCTGGTTTGTTTATTGGAATAATTGGCATGTTTCCATTTATCAGGAAAGACACGTTTTAGCCAGATACTATTTTCTAAAATTTAAAATAAAAATATGATTTAGGGCTATAGGAGCTAATTTTTTTCTATCATTTCAAATGATTATTTTATCATATCCTGGTGCAGAGGGATGACAAGAGTTGATGGCATTATCTAGTTCATCCATGTTAAAAATATAGTTATATTCCAGGTCTTCAAGAGTTTTCAAAATTGAGTATTATATTTTCTTTTTGTTTTCTGATACTTTGAAAATGTGTATCTAGGCTGGAGTAAGCACTGATGTTTTCAAATTTTTCCCAATTATGTTTGATATTTCATAAGTATCATGGTATATTTTTCCATTTAAATGTATTGCACTTCTTGGAGGTCATATGTTTTCCATTGATTGTCCTTATCTTTTGCCAGACATCCCTTGTGGATGTGTTTGAAGATATGTTTGAGACATATTCCTTCCATGATGCGATTTTTTCAGCTATTACCGTTTTTCTAAATTTGGCTGTATATTTTGTTATATAGTGGTTTAATGTGGTTAATTGTTATGTTTGTTATAACTATTTTGTTAATATGTTTATACTATAGGGCATTTTGTTGAGTGATTTAAGGCGAGTTTTGAGTCTGTTTAGATTGCGACTCAATATAGTTTTATTTTACTTAATGTTGTTAATGTTGGATTCCACCATGGGACAGGGATTTTGTAATGTGTTTGGTTTTTGGAATACTTTTATCTGCAGCATTTATTATGAAGTTTAAGAAGGATTCACATGTAGTATTGTGATCTTCATTATGTGGGAATGGTGGTATGTTTCGTGTGTATAGGAAATATTTATCCCAGTTAGCTTTTTGGATATATATCTTGTAGGTGGCAATATTTTGACATTACTAAGTAGTTCAGAATGATTGGGAAATGGTCACTTGTGTATGAATCGTCTAGGACGTTCCATTCAAATTTCTCCGCTACATCATTTGAACATAATGAAATGTCAATTGAAGAAAAGGTTAGGTGTGTATTTGAAAAATATGTTGGAACTTCACTTTCATTGAGACAATACGTTGTGTTTCATTATAGTATTCTCTATGTTGATTCCGGATGTGTCAGTGGGGTTATTAATATCCCATAATGGATTATGTGCATTAAAATCTCCTACTATAAGTAGTGGTTCCTGTATACTTTTGCTAATAAGTTCAGAAAAATCACTGAAATTTGCATTGAAATTTGGTTGGTTATATAAATTACAAATAGTAATTTTACTTTTATCAGGCATTATAACAGTTTAATTGATGTTATTTGATATGGGCATAGATGGTATGTCACAGGTTCATATGTAATGCTATTATGAACGTATATGGCTGTGCCTAATTTTCCACCGTCAGTTGGGTGAATAACAGGCAATTTTATAGTGTTGGATATTTGTAGGGTTACTTCCTATATGTTGTAGACATATCACATTGTGTTTGTGGTCTCGTATGATTCTTTGTAATTCACCCAGGACGTAGTCGGGTTGAGAGACCATTTATATTCCATTGAATGATTTTATATTCCATTATTGGGAGGAATTGGGTGTTAAATTCTGTAAATTGATTGCTGATTTTACTTTATCTCGTAGTTTATATGCATTTGAATTTATTTTGTGGTTTTTTTTAATCATTGTATTTGTATGTTGGTTTATTAGATTCTGCAGTTGTTTGTTTTTCATAGTTGAATATTAATAAGTCTATTTTGATTTTATAATTTCCTTTTTGTATTTTAAGGATTCAGACATAATTCGTTCTCATGTTGGTGTGTTAAAGGGCAACTCCTTAATTTGGTAAAATTGTCAATACAATTTCGTACTGTGTCCTCTGTCTTGGTAGTTTAGTTGGTTATATGTACTTACAAAGCATTCATTACAACCACAAGATGAAGCATGTTTGGTAATGTTAATTATTGGTTCAGAAGTTTTTGGTCTAGCTTTAGAAATTTCTGGTTTTGTAATTCTATTGTTCCTTTTCTGTAGTGATAAGGACTGTTGGTTTGAGGGGTTATTTGTTTTGTTGTTGTTAATGGGATATTTCGGTCTTGTGGATGGTTGGTGGGTGATAGTTATATTTTGGTTTGGTTTAATGGTATGATTTTCATTAGTATTATTTGATGGAAATTGTAAAGAGTGATCTTTACTGTCCAGATATTGGCTGTTTGATTGAGATTGAGGGTAATTGTGTATTTCCACTTGTGATGAGGTTAGTTTAATATCTTTTTTAAATGTTCTCCTGGTGTAGTTGGAGTCTCTCTGGATTGATTGTAATTTTCAATATTTACTTTTTTTTTTTCTTTTCTTTTTTTATATTTTTTTCACCCGCCCTTAGGTGGGGTTCTTTCTAGAATTCTTTTCTTTTTGCCAGTTCGATTATCATCATTTATTCTTCTCTATTGGAAGTTCTTTTCCATGGATAACTGAATCATCTATGTTAGTGGTGGTATTGGTTGTGTAATATCACTTTTTATTTTGGGTTTCAGTATTATTGGTATGAAATCCAGTTCCATGTTATACTATCTTGTTTGTCATTGTGCTGTTTGATGTCTTGATTTTTAGTCACATTTGAAAAGGTGGGGGTTTTGGATGGATTGTTAACGCCTCTTACTTTTAGCTCAAGTCTGGCTTCCATGACTGACATTCCTGTCCTATTTATTAACAACTGAAGTTCTGTGTTATATTGGTAAAATGAACACTCCTTAGATTTTGCGTGATGGGCTAGTCCACAATTAATACATTTTGATTGATTAACAGTTCCAATTAGTGGTATGGTCATCTGATGCACAGACTGCACATATAGCTTTATTACGGCATCTTTTGTATGTGTGTCCATACCTAGAGCACTGTGTACATTGTAATGGTTTAGGAACAAAAGGACGAACTTCTCTATTTTGTCCAAGAATTTTTATTTTAAATGGTAAGGTCTTGGCCTGTAAATTTTATTTTGGCAATGTTGATATTTTTACTTTTATCTTTCCTACTTGAAATAGAGTATATTTCTAAATCGTGGATATTGTTATATCTCAATTTTAGGGAGTCTAGCATAGTTGTTTTTGAAGGAAGCTCCTGCTCACTATTGGGTAGGATGACTGTACCCTGTACATAATTCAATGTTTCGTGGGCTTGTAATTATTACCTTTATATTATTTATTTATTTCTGTTATACTTAAAAAGGCAGTGGACTGCTTTTTATTGGTTACTTGGATAAGCCATTCATTGTCCTTGAATGTTGTCCTGTTGTCCCAATTTCCATAGTCTTGTGTTGGATATATGTTAAGTAATTTGTTTTCTAGCATCGCTGCTGAGATTTTGTTGTCAGCTTTGAGGACTAGAAATCTTGACCAATTATCTGGTCCAAAGAGGTCATCAAAATGTACCAATGTGGGATTAAGTCGGTAATTTTTGTTTCTCTTTGGTCCTTGTTTTATGTATGTTGCTTGTCTATTATGATTTTATATTTTTTATGTAGTTGCTGGGAGGATTATTTGTCTCTAATTCAGAATTATTGTTCATCATATATGGTTCCATTGTTACGATATTGGAGTTTACCAATTTATTTTTGTTTGTTTCTTTTTTATTTATGCACTCTATTTGGTTTTTTGGCTCTGCTGCTTTTACTTGGAACAGGGTGTTCCTTTGTATCTTTTATAGTACTTTCACTACTTGTGGCAGTACCTAGGAAATTCGGGAGTGACGTGCCAATGGTCATCAACTGTGCCGTAGTTTTTCCATCATGGGGCCCAGGGGTACTCAAATCATTTATTTCACAGTTCATAAATTTTGAGTTTTTCCCAAAAAAAAAAACAAAAAAAAAAAAAAAAAAATTCTTGAAAAGATATCATTGCCCTTCGCGAAGTTAAATCTTCTGCCAAAGGCCCAAGTGAGAAATGACTCCCAAATGTCCGCATCCCTACCCTACCCGCCCCAAAAAGGGGATGGCATAACATGATTAGTATGGCCCAAGTGTAAGCAGAACCCGCTTGCTAGACTAAGAGTATTATGTTAATACAATTATCCCCATCCTAATCACATTATGGGCAAACTGGATAGAATGCCGAGAGTTCTATTCCTAGAACCAGGCCCCCCCTGGAATCCGTGGTCCAGCTCCACAGAATAGTTCCGCCTGAAAAACAGGTCCGAACATTGTCGGGTAGATGATGGCTCTACCACAGTTCTCACTATTTAGCTTCGGATTTAACTCCACGTTAAGCCATGATATGTTTTCTCATTTATTTGCTTTCAAAAATTTTGGCAAAAAATGGAAAAGTCCACATAAGTTTACTCGAAAATATATAATGTCATATGGGACTCTTGGGTTCGAACCTGGGAAGAGATTCCTGAGGTTCGAGAGCCCCCTCACCACGTCAAGGTGGTCCCAAAATGAGGGGGATTCCTTCTCTGATATCCTATAATAGCAAATATCTAGTGCTAAGATAAGGATACTTTTTGAGGCTTCATAAGTTCTTCTTGATGACCACTGAATTTTCCTGAAGATTCCTAGCGATCTCATGCATCATGTGGTATGCCATCTGCAAAAACTAAAATTATAGCAGCTAAATAATTGATAATTTAATTTTTTTGAGCCTACCTAGATTATTTTTTACCGTTGTTTTGCAGTGGAAAGAATAAGTCTAATCACATGAGAAATATTATACAGAAGTATACATACTGAAGTCTTAAAGCAATACATGGTTAGTTATACAAAATGTACAGTTATGTGTTGACAATCGGTGGGGAGTGCAAGGGGGACTCTGTTGGTGCAGAGATCATCTAGGGCATCTGATGATTATGAAGAGTTTTAAAGGAGTTATAGAAGGAATGCAAAACTGAAAACCTAGCATTGTCCTTGAAGCATAACTGGATTAGTAGCCTTTCTTTTCAAACAAAAGAAAGGCAGTTTTTCTATACTAAATATATAACTAACTTTCAAAACTATTATAAAAAAACTCATAGTATTCAAATAATAACTAATACTGCTACTCAGAATAACAGGATATTAAAAAAATTAAAATACATATAATGAAGAAAATTAATGAAAACTAAAACATTAACTAACGAAATGTCCTCAGACTTTATGAGCATAGTGAATTTAGAATCAAAGAAAATTTAATAAAAATATTGCATAGATAAAAACAAATAATTATGAAGATTTCTTTTGTTTTAGGGGAACTGATGCATTTGGGATGATTCTGTCCTACACGAAAGGGTTAATCAAAAGTACAAAACTTAGTTGGTTTGCTATGAAACAAACTTGGTTAATATGACTTGTCAACCATGTCATAAAGTGACAGGCTACAGACAATCAATGTAGTATAATGAAAAGTTGGATAAATGGCAAAAATATTTATTCTCTCATATTACATATGACCCTAGTTTTAAATAACAATGAGTACTTATATATTACTCCACTGCAGCTTTAATAATATAACATATTCTTTTTCACCGGTTACATGCTTTTAATGGTTTTTCATAACAATTTCCATTTTTGTTTCAATACATACGTTATTTTCTGCATTTAAGCAAACTGGTCAGTTTGAAGGGATGAAAGTTTATATTTACTGTAATATGACTATAGTATTCATCAGGAATAAAGGACAATGTATATATAGACTTTAGTCCAAAAATCCAATTTATGACCATATAATTTACGTGCTTACCAGCTACCAAAATAAGCATTCCTAGTTCATATCAAATCTTTAAAAACAGTACAGGGTAGCTTGTAAATCATATAAAATAACTCGGGTGCAGCCATTTGGAAGCATCTCAGCCCAGACTTGGATAAGGGTGCTCTTCTTTATCAGATGCCACCAAAGTTATTAAACACTTCAGTTCATAAAACTAGAAAACCAGTGATACAGTATTAATGTACAGTAATAAAACTAAAAAAGGCTGGACAGAAAATAGTTTAGCAACAGTTCACCAAACCCTGATGTTTTTAACTCTTGTAAATACAATATCTACTGTAATATGAAACGAAAGATTTAAAGTCTATGCTTCAGCGTTTGACAAACCCAATTAATCCTCTTTGGAACTTGGACTTGAGAGTACAGCTACCCAAGAGGTATGACACACACCTACTTCATAAAAATATTCAAATTAAATGCAATAATAATCCACATTACAAGCCACAACAGTAACATTCTGTAACAATGCTAACTAGGCTTTTGGTTTAATTTAGTGCACAGCAAATTATGACACTCTTTATTGGGCTTTTAACTTAATATGAGTGCCCCTAATCCCTGCAATGTAACAGGTTTAGTGATGTTTAAAATTACTTGCTCAAAAGTTACAAATTCTATAATAACTTTCATTTTCCTAAACTATAAACCTTAAATTTATTTACAATACATTGACCAGTTCAGTGTTAGTAAAATTTAGCTATCAATAGGCAAATGAAGTCTTGAATCTTTGACACTGCCTCCCAATGAATACCTTTCATTAGATAAGACCCACTGCTACCCTATACAGGCAGTCACCTGTTATCGGTGATCCAGTTCTATGGCACTTGTCTAGTGCCATAAAATCAGCAATTTATGGCGCCATAACGGGACAAGTTCCGGTCATTGGCGCCATAAGGCACCTTATGGCATAAGGGTTCTTATGGCGCCATAACGGGACAAGTTCCGGTTATTAGCGCCATAAGGCACCTTATGGCATGGGTTCTTATGGCACCAATAACCGGTTATCAGCGCCACAAGCCACTGAGTTTCGGTTAATGGCAATTTTCGCTCATCAGCACACCCCCGGGAATGGAACCCCCACTGATAAAAGGGAACTGCCTGTTATTGTGTATATTGCCTTGGTGAGCTAAACCAGAGGTGATGAAAACCTGCCAGAGAGGATGACAAGGCATTTCCAGTTATACAGTTATTAATATAAGTATTTGTTGGACAAAAATTGTATTAGTACGTATTTATATTTATTAAAATTTTGTTTATTTTCTTTATGCCAGTTCCTACTTACTTGGAGGTAATGGTGTATTTCTTTAATATTCTTGTCAAACTTGAGATTAAGTGTTAGTAATAAACCACCCCAAAAAAAAAAAAAAAAATTATTACATGATGTTCACCAAAACCGGAATTACTTTGATTGAATAGGAAAATTTCTTGTTGCCACTGATGTATATGTATGTATTTACAGCTATTCTGGTTGTAACAAAACTGAATGTGCACAGGCAGTTCAGCAGCAACTGCATTTATAAAACATTCACATGCTGTTGGTACTGCAAATAATGTAGATATCCTTTGCAGTATATACTGTACATAAGGATATGCACTTTGGTTACTTCTACCTATGCAAATACCCCATACAGAATATATATATACAATAATACCACAAACTATCATTTTGAGTTTTGGCATTTTCAAATTTGTGGCAATTTTTGTTAAAAATAGGGGAAAAATAAAAATTTATTTACAACGGTTTATGCATCTTTGCATCAGTAAGGAACAAACATTTAAACACCATGAAAATACAGAAATATAGTGCCAAATCACAAATAAACTAATGTAAAATATAAAACAATTTAAAAGCTTCAAATGTTAATAATATTGTCTTATTTACACAAGGTTCAGCTGTACTGTATATGCAATACATTTGTACTTCCAGAGTTCAATTATGAAAAATAGATAAATCAACAGAAAGTGTCACATCACACAAAAACAAATAAAATACGAACAGACCTGTACATTAATATAATGTAGAGAAAAAAAATTAAAATCTTAAAAACATTAAAATGTTGTACAGTAGTTGATGACATTCAAATGTAATAGTTCCAGCATTTCACTGCATGGCAATGCTAGTTCTTGGCAGTGAATTCAACATGCACTTGTATATGTACTTATTTGCAGTTTCTTGTCAGGGGCAAATTTGTCCAGTAAGTGTAATGCTATAGCTTTGGAAAACAAGGTGAATGTGATGAAACACTACAAAAATTGTGAAAAGATTGTCACAATAGCTTGTTAATATGTACTGGCTTGAGGGGTTTAACAGTATAGTCAATCATTCATAATGCACCACAGAACTCGGCCATGACAAAGATAATGCTACCGAGATACAGAGCACAGTCATCACCCAGGAAAGAGGCAAGATTGATAAGGAAATGAATCAGCTTCTTTTTAGATTGACAGATGACTCATCAATATATTCCCATGAGCCAACTTTTGATTCAGATGTTTTTTATTTTCAGACCTCAGCAGTTTTCCTATAAGAGACAGAATTCTAGGTTCATGCATTGACACAATCCTCATAACATTAAGACCCAAAGGATAAGTGTGCTAGCCAACGAGTCAGCAGCATGTAAATATTATTCTTCCAGAACACAACAGTATGGATGGGGGCAGTTTTTACTAGAAGAAAATGCCAGACTGTTCATTTATATTTAAGGAGCAGAAGCCTGGCAAGCAAAAGACAATTTGACCATTAGGCATGCAACTGTCAGTAACTTGAAACTAAAGCCGATACTGTGTTTACGTGGAGAATCTTAAAATATGAAAGAACATCTCCATGGGCTCTCACCCAGTCATAGGGGTGTCAAAATCCTAACCTAGTTGACTTTTATATGAACATTACTGTTGTTTAATTGTCCTCCAATACCACCTCTATCCTGCAATGGATCAACCAGGGAGATTACTCCAATCTTCAAGCACTATTACTTTAGGCAACCACGCCATTGAGGCTTAGGCCAGCTGTAGATGTAATAGAAACAACACTACAAAACAGTCCTGAATACAGAATAAAAGCAGCTTTGAATAATGACCATGGGCATGAATGTTAGGAATAAGCTGTGCCCTCAATTTGTACATGATTTTAAGGGCTATGCTGAGGTGGATTCTATGGTGATGTGCAATATGCTTGAAAATGGACCTGGTGGAGAAGGATTTTGTCTTGTAACTGAGTCAGACAAGCAGCCACTGATGAACCTGGAGTTGATGGAGCTTTATGAGCAGCAATATTACAAAGAGGAACAGGCATTGGAACCACAACGCTTCATTATCAACAACATACAGCAGGCTTTTGCCTTTTGAAGAGATGGCTCTCAATGCTGAATTCTGTGCTAAGGTGACACAGGCAATGTTCAAGGTACTCTCAACTTGTTTTGTGCAGCCTACATCTCCAAAACAAGTAGTTCAGACTTCAACATAACTTATTTTCTCCCCCTTCTCCACTTGCACATCGGTGTCACCCATCCGATATGTAGAGCGCAATACAATATGTACATGTAATTTTCTTTTATTTACATTAACTTCATCCACCTGGCAGGTACAGTTTGGCACAGCACATACATGTAATTTTTTATTTTTTCTTTATATTTCATATATAACTTTTATGTATCAATTTATTAAAAAAACAGTCGAACGTTTATCATAAAAAATCTTATTGAAAATTTATTAGCACCATTATGTGATTGCTTATAAGATATACGATGTCCAAGTAATTTTTTTAAAAGGTTCATTTAACTTAAAACTGGTTTTCAGTTTATATTTTGTGTCTTGGTATGAAACAACATTAGACGAGATATTTCTGTATGAGACTTAAACCTCCGCTATATCTTACTTATTGTTGATCTTAGAACAAAGCTTCTATGTAAGTTGAGGACCAGCTATAATTCATCCTTTACTGTACTTTAACCTTTTGTGTGCCAAAAATCCTTTCAGATGTTAAGTCCCTCTTAAAAGGAAAAAAAAAAAATGAAAATGGCAAACATCATTTAGTACTACACAGTATGAAGTCAGCACGGTACTGAAGTAGGTAAATGTGTTTATGAAACTTTTCTTTTGGTTAGTTTTTGTAATAATTATCTTATACAATTGTCACTTTCCTCTAATAATTGTAAGTTCCTTTTTATTAGTTAGACAAGAGATGCTTGTGAGCTCCCAATTGCACCCTCACCAGGAAGTTGAAGTTGAACCATCATATGGTTAGTTTACTGAAACAAGAGATGATTGAGAATTGGCCGCAGACAGCTTGAGGAAGTAAAATGAAATCTATCATGTTAATTGAATGCTTTCCTCTTCTGCCACCTTAATGTGTACCTCTCATGGGGTTGTGGTGTGTTAAGATAGATACTCTTTATTAATACAGTAAGTTGTACCCTCTCTACTTTGTCACTGTTATTCAAACACCCTTTTTAGCAAGTGGTTCAAACACCCTTTTTAGCAAGTGTTTAGAATTCATAAATTAGAATTGACAAGGGAATTTGGTATTCAGATATTGAATCAAGACTGGAGTTCAGTGTGTGTTTGTTGGAGATAATGAGTTTGAACTTCAATTCAAGTTATGGCACTTCTATATATTACAAGAAGTTTTGTAATTACATGATACCTTTATAAAGTTGTCAAGTTAATTGAAGTAACTTGATTTTAGTTTTCCACCGCCTTAAGGTGCTCAGGCGAATGTCAGCCAGGTTTCCCCAACCCCCATCAAAGATCCCATGCTGCCACAGTAGCTGACCATGATGTAGAGCTAGTCATAAATTAGTAACAGAACATTTGTAAAAGAATACATATTACAGTATTTGTAAAATCTTAGTGTGGAAGTATTAGCTAGTATAAATACTAATAAGATCTGTAAGCAATGTGTGTATATATTCTATTAATAAAGCTAGGCTCTAAGTATTTTCTTTTTTAAACCTCCTAACATCTCCACAATCCACATCTCCATGACAGTCAATCCCTGGGTCTCAAGTAGCTATTTATGTGTAAACACCCATGGGCTATTGGAAATTAGCAGGGCTAAACTAACTTTGTAAAAAACTATTTTCATTACAACCCCTTAGTCCAAGTCTCAATTTAGGAGCAAAAGAACAAGCTAAGATCTGTGGGATCTACATAAGTCCTTCTTGGGGTTGCTGTAAAGCATATGCTATGAAGTCTTACTGTGACTGTGCTTTAGGGAAGTTTCAATCTGTCAGTTCCTTAATTTGTTTGATTTTTCTTCCTTTCCCATTACGATACAAAGTGTCAGAATCTTAACAGTAGCACCTCCACTTTCAAGACACTTTGAATATTTTCCAGACATCTTATAACTAACAGTAATTCCACATAGTTCCTAAACTAAATTAACCTGTAGTTTACACTTAACATTCATTATACGAGATATATATATATCTCAAAATCTATCATATCTACAATGGTAGCATAGGGAAAAGTAATCATAATATGGTAGCTGGTACACAAGAGGTCCATTGAGTGTTACAGTATAATACCAAATAAAACAGCTCCCAATGATGACAGGGTATGTTGTAGTGTCAAAAAATTGGAGTAAGAAATATAGAAAAAGTGGGAAAAAAACAGTTTGAAGAGATAAACTGTGTATAAAGCCTTGTAGCAAAGTTGAAGAAACCATGAAATGTCAGTATTTTCCACTATGGGAATCATCCTGATTAAGTCATATAAAATTACCACCCATACAATGAGGGTCCCAAAGTAACAGAGCAACAGTCAATTTATGCCAGAAGCCTAGTTAGAAGTCACTTATTCTTGGGGGATGCGTATACATAGTTCAAGACAGGCTCCAGCAGGACCATGATTGCAAGAAAAAGTGTAAGAAGCTAATAAATACAAGCCCAGAAACTGATAAGGGGTGAATGTAAATATGCACTAAAATTAATTTGTCTTCATAAAAACAGAGACAAGTGCTGTGGAAGAAGCAGTAGCATTTCCCACTGGTGATATCATAGGTAAAATGTGGAAGGGACCTGAAAGAGACTACCTGAGGGAAAGGCAGGTTGACAAGGCTGTTAGATTCCCTCTGTATTATGCTGTGGGGTTCCTTTGGCTATGTGAGTTGAGAATACTTATCATATTGTCTAAAAAACAAACTGTTAATCAGGTGACTTACAATACTAATGTTCTGGAGACTCAATTTGAGAAATCTGGATAAATATTCTGTAGCAGGATGGGGCAACATCCCAAAGGGCTAAGTTGGTCAGACTCTTGGATTGCATACCTAGATGACAGGCCTGGCAATTCCCATAACCTTTCCCCCATTGAGAACTCCTGGCCCATCACAAACGCTAAGAAATACATCAGTGCCTTCCCTAGGTTATAATGAACCATCTAAGCAGTATGAGACCCCATTAATCCACAACACCTTGTTGACCCTGTGGCAAAGATGCTTACAGAAGTTCAGAGGTATAAAAGAGTCCAACAAGAAATTGGCCTCTTAACTGTTGAGTATTCCCAAGTTTCAATAATTTTCTTGTAGCTATAAGGTTGTAGCACAATTCACTAATTTCCTAGGTTGCAAACCTTCAATCTGCCTGCATAGCAACTTCAATTTATCCAAAGTTTATGAAAAACATACTAACAAAACCATGCTAAAATTGGTAACATAGGAGGTTTAACATTAGCACTTAATTCATCTTACCAGTTTTACATTAACTGCTTAGTATTAACTTCCTTACTTCTTTAAATTAACTAGCCTATCTATGTATAATCAGTAATGCATTACTGACTGAGTGGATGGTTATGAATTTTTATGCCTACCTTCATCAGTCTGCAATACAATGTCAGCATTCAAGAATGAATGGCTTAAGACCAAAAACTAACTAAAATTTTGACTTTTAATTTCATATTTGTCATTTTTTCACAGTAGTCTTCACTGCACCTTCCAAATTTTCTTGAGACTAGTTACTGAATGTAGAGGACTGTCTGTACAGTACAGTGAAAATAAACTAACCAAGATAATGAGAGAACACTAATCTCTTACCAAATAATTAGTATTCATTACAGTCAAAACGATAGTTTATGTAGATGTAGTATATGATACCTCTCATACAAAAATTAGTCCAACAATTGTCTAAGACATAGCTTAGGCAAAAGAACTAACATTCTATGAATAAGCAAATTATAAATGTAAATAATTATTCATTTAACATTTATTCAATAAAATCAAGCACATACACTAAACAAAATGCATTCTTAGCATTGCCTAAATTGTAAATGGTCAAAGTAAGCTAGAGTATTGTTATCCATAAAAACCAATATGCTATCTCAAAATCTTGATTATAATAACATACCAACTCAGAAAAAGAGGGTAATAGCTATATAGATGTGGGGTAAAAGATTAGAACTAATGCTTATCATATGCATTATGAGACAGTAACCATGCAAGACAAGAGGCTTATCTAATGAGTGATATTCACACAGGTAGGATTATGACTTCTTTTGCCAATTTATGATATATCCCAGCTAACACTGCACCATACAGCATGTTATAGCTTAAGTAAAATAGTGTTTTTACATTGCAGGGGTAAAATTATATGCAATAACTTATTCAACTGCTGCTAGTATTAAGATTTTTTTACAGACCTAGTGAATTGAAACTATATTCACTCTCATAATGATTGGGCACTGCTTCTCATGAAGTGTTTAATATTTTATAGAAACAAAGATTAAAATTTCTTAATACACAGCTTTTCATTTAATTTCTATTACAGCATAACACTGACTGTTTCACTCAAAATTCAGCATCCCTGCTTTCATAAAAGTAGTTTACAATATTAATGTCAGTGTTGTGACACAACCAATAAAAAGAGTTAAAATCTCCTGCAAATATCATAGATAGAAATTATACATTGACTGTAAAAAATAGCCTATCTCTCCAACATTCTCATACTGTTTGTCATTTGGTATACCATCCCGAGAGGGTATGAAGTTTGGACACATTTAACATCATATCACAGCCACACTTCCTGCTTTGGAAGATTATTGTTTACAGAATCTGTAGAGGATGGATCTTTAAAAACATTTCACAAAAACAGTATCAGAACTAAACAATTGTACCAGATTACTGAGGTACCTAAAACTAAAGTTCCACTGACAAGCATTACACTGTGATTCTTCTTCAACTAAATATAGTTACAAAAAGTGATCAACATACTATATAAGAAATGTTAATAGCCTGAATTTATAATACAGTATAGTATTAAGACATGGATCACTCTTCAAAAATAAAGCAACAATATTATATTTCTTATATAGTTGAATAACGACCTACTTTATTCATAAGGATGCAATGGTATGACTAACTTCGTTCCAAATGGAGAGACATATTTAATCCCAACAGCATTATATGTCTGTTGTGGTATTGGAAGATTCAAGAGGTAGACTCTACCACGTCCTGGGGTATAAGCTAGTGGTAAAGCTGGACAGAGAAGTACACGTGCAGGAAGAGGTGGTTGGGTAGCTGGGATGGCAGCTAAATCACTGGGTGGATCTAACGCAAGAACTGGAGTCCGAAAGTTAGACACCCATTTTGAAGTGGAATTCAACCATGACTGGCCCAGCTTACTGTCACCTATTCTCCCATAATGATCTAGCCTGGCATCTACAATCAAATCAAAAGTAGCAGTGATTCCCCTGGGATCTGTTGTTGTACGGCCATTGGTAAGATTGTAAAGTTGTAGCTCATGGGTGAGCAATAAGGGTGGTGGAGGTGATGTTTGCAACTGTGGAGTAACAACAATGGTTTGTACTCCATGACTCTCTAATTGCCTTGCAGCATTGACCCCTGCAGCTCCCTGCATGTGACATCCACATAATACCACAATGATAGGAGGCTGATGGCTATTTGCTGGTTCTAACCTAAGTGAGGTGGAGAAGGGGAGAGAGAGAGTGAATGAGTAATGGAATTATTAAAATTCTATGGTTTCTGAAAAAATAATTAGCTTACAGAATTTTTTAAGCACAGTTTGTAATGTAAAACATAAGATTTAATTCACTTTCAATGATCTTAAACCTAAAAAAATAAACTGAATTTAAATTTTAACCATCAGTACCCAAGGTCCAGAATTTTGAAAATACAAGGTGAAATACTTAAATTACAATCTTTATTTGGCTGATTATGATTCTTAAGGTAATGTTATTCTTGCCAGTTAAGTATAACTAAACTTAATTACTTACAGCAATATTAAAATATTGTTTGTATTACCATACAACAATCCTTTTTATATTGCATAGTGCCTTTTTTCTATTCCTGTTCTGCTACTCCCTTCCTAAAGCAACTGCAAGCTGCAGCTCGCCAGGACTAGCCAAATGCTGAGATATCTTGACAGATGTATCTCTTGAAAATGGGCCTGAGGAGTGGTCGAAAGCCGAAACAGTGCCCTGAACTGGTATACCATCTACCTGAGGATAAAGAGAGAGTACTTGGGAGAGGACTGATGGATGGGTATTTGAAAATATGCATCCTTCAGATCTATCGTATGCATGATGTCATTCTCCCTGATGGAGGCATGCACCCAGTGCGCCGTCTCCATCGTGAACAGTCACAAATGAATCAGTTCAAGGGAGAGAGGTCTGTGACCGGTCTCCATCCCCCTGAAGCATTCTCTACAAGAAAGATATGGCTGTAAAAGCCTGGGGACATGACTTCCACAGCGCCCTTCGTCAGGATGGCTTGCACTTTTTCCTAAAGTGCGATGTCCTTTGGCGAACTGGGAATGTAAGTTAGGAGACAGACCAGGTTGTTGGTGATGGGAGGCCGAGACTTGAAGGGGAGTAGATGTAGATATCCCTCCCAAAGGACATCTGCTACCAAGGTCTCGGCTCCATGCTGCTGGCATGTTGTCCAATGGCTTGACAGGTACTCACCCACCATTGGCAGCAGCTGGAGGGGAAAGCTGACTCTAGTGTCCTCCCTTCTTCTTCCCTTTGTCCCCTTTACCTGATGGGAAAGAGGGCTGAAAGGGACACGACTGGGTGTGAGCAAAGGAAGGAGGAGGCTGGGTTTTCCTGCGGGTGCCCTCTGAAAACTGGGGTTACATAGGGGCCAAGGAAGCTAGCTCGACTCGAAGGTTGAGCTGCAGTGACATGTGAAGGCCCAGAGGTCTTCGTCACTATCCTCAACACACCATTTGTCCACCGCAGCATCCACCAACTCTCTAGGGAAGAGAGAGGAGAAACACAGCAATGGTCCATTCTTCAAGGTCAATACCAACTCAGGACCAACAGACCTAGTAAATCAATTCAGGACAGCATCCCTCCACTTTAGTACTAGGGTTGCCCACTGGTTTGCCTTATAGTTGGTCAGGTAGAAAATAGCCTTACCTCCAAACTGGCAGTGTCTCTCTGAGGAAGCAGCCACTTAGGATACTGTGAACAACCACAGATCCAACCAGGAGACTGCCTGGAGGGTTGTCATGGTGGTAGCCTCCAGACTCATTGCAGTTTGAATGAAGTGAACTCTCTTACACAGAAACAAGATTATTCACTTGGTCAAGTACCCCCTTGGCAAGTGCAGACCACAGCAGCCTCATCAAAACCTTGGGTTCTTTCTAGAGACCCCAAAATGATTTGAGGTGCGACAGACGATCCACAGATGAAGCTGTGGTCCCTTCCCCTAGATCATTGTTCTGACAAAAAAGCACAAGGATCTCTGAAAACGTCCTCTGTATCTCAGGGATGTCTGCATCCCAGAGGAGAGGACCCTTGAGTCCTTCCAGGGTGCGGTCCTCCCGATCTACTCTCCCTACACAATGGAGAACCTCGCTTTACCTGTGATCCTTCTTACACTAGCCAGGCCACTCTCCTTGCAACATGCCTTAAGACTTCTTCAAGGCCTCTGCTGAAGGAGTCTGGGTAGGGGACTTCTTAGCTTCTCCAAATGTTTGATTAAGAGACAGGCACCGGGTTGGTGAAGGTACTGGCAGGGAGAGCCGAGGCACCTGTGTGTCTCAACTCTTTCTCTCATCCTGTGCCCTTACTGGCATGGAGAGAGGTCTTTCGGACACCAGTTTGGGATGTTCAAGACTCCCCAGAGACTCAATCATTCGCAGTGTCTCGGTCAAACCAGTCTTCAAAGATGACTTCTTAAGCTGGTGGCAGGGGCATGGACCGAAGTAAGTGCAACATTGACTCCCAAAATACTAGGCCTAAGCAAGGCTTGTAAATCAGTTTCCGAACCCAAAGGTGGGGAAGAGCCCACAAAGAACCTTCTGCTTTCCCTGTGGAGGGAGGTAGCTGCTTAGAAGTCTCGAGGCGAGACTTCTTGTTAGGAGGGAAACAACCTTCTACTTCCTCAACCAAAAGCCTTAGAAGAAGGAGGGGAGGAGGCAGGAGATTATGACAAAGACACCTTATGGGACCTGTTCTTCATTGCCTTCTTCAGGATGGTGGTCAAGTCCTCCATCCAGGCAGGAGCAGGAGCAGCAGCAACAGCAGGAACAGGGCAAGTCTCCATTGCTACGGGAGTAGTGGCAGTGGCAGCAGTGGAAACATCTGCAGGAGCAGCAGGCACATCAACTGTAGGTGGAAACACGACAAAGCCAGGTGGTGGTACCGCGACTCAAGGAGAGGCAGATGCACAGCTGTACCCATCACAACCAAGGGAGTGGCAGCCGTCAGGCGGTAACAGAAAACCATAGTTGGGACCTTGGCAAAGGCTGAAGTAGTCAGGGTATTAGTAGTCGCTGTCTTCACTACGTGAGTTACCACAGGCTTGGCGAGGTGAGCCAACAGGACTTTCAAAGAAAGTGTTCCCAAAAGTCCTAATGAGTGCCAAGCTGCCAAAAGGTCTGACAGTTGCTCCTCCACCACACCTGAAGAAGCAAGAGGAGGGTTGGGAGGGGGGTGCTCCTGTTACTCCGAGGGAGGACCTCGGTAAGACTGGAGACCCCAAGCAGAGGATGCTCTGATCACCCGCCTCCTCTCCATCTTCTTGTCTGAAAAGAAGCCTGTCCTGTAGAAGAGGGAGCAATAAAGGGAAGCTTGCCGAGAAAGAAATGAAGATGAAGGGTTGGCTGCCAAGCGAGTCATCAGGGATGTATGTATAACCCTCAGACGATACCTTAGCATCCTTCCACCGATATTGTTTCCACCCTGCAAACTTTACCCACTACACAGGCGACCAGAAGCAACACTTGTTACCAGGGAGTTCACGATTACAATCACACCCACTGCAGGAGGTACAGAGGGCGAAAGGGTCAACATCAACAGAGGAGTGAACTCATCGCCAACCACAGGACACACACACACTGGTGTTGCAGTGGCAGACCGGGAGCCAGGCAAACCAGGTCCGGGTCCACCTGTTTAGTCGGTAATGGCCTCTCTAAAGGCGTGTAGAACAGCCTTTGGCGAGGTAGAGGAGGGGGAAGCAGCTTGTCCAAAAGACTGGACCTGAGCAAATTTCTTGCCAGAACACAAGGCCATTCACCTGGTCCAATACACCTTCGGCCAAGGACAACCAAGGCAGCCCCGTCAAGACCCTGGGTTCCCTCTTGGGTCCCCAAAAGGCTTCAAAAGAGAGGAGAGTTCACCTGCATGGTCGCTTCCCCAAGATCGTTATGCTGATGTATCAGCGCTACAATCTCTGCAAAAGTCCTTTGAATCCCTCTTCAACGACGTGGGCATATGGCAGGTGGGGCCCTAAAACCCATCCAGGAACACAGGACCCAGATGCTGAATCCTGAGGAGTACACTCCAAAGGATTCCAACTATTCACCTTGCCCCTCCCAGTGCATCCTGAGGAAGCAGAGGGAATGGGAGAGGAGGATCAGATGCTCTCATTCCTTTTAACAGCGCCGCTGTCAGAGGGAATGAGCCACGTCCTGGCATCAACCCGTGGTGATAACAAGGATGTGGGTCTAGGAGAGCATGGTCGCCTTGGTGAGACGCTTTCCCGAGGAGAATGCAGAGGTTCTCGCCTTGCTGCAGCAGCGACCTGGCTAGCAGCGTCATGGCTACCAGCGATCCGGCTAGTAGCCTGGCGAGAACATACATCATCCTCACGATGCATCCCAGCCCTCTTTGAGGTTGAAACCTCGTGCAAAGAGGGCTGTATAGGGGACCCCCTCCTAGCTTCTCCCGATGCCCTGTCCTGGGGAACAGTGACATCGACCCTGGCACCTACAGAAGAGCCAGGCTTGGTCTTCACAGGTGGGTCCGAGCCATGGCTTGGTCCCTGCTCTCACCCTGAGCTACTGCCATGGCAGGGAGAAGACTCCCCATCCTTGAATGTGGATGTACATCCTCCCTTAGGCTGTCGTACATATGGAGACTCTGACAACAAGACTCTGACACGGTCCCTGTCCCTCGAGAAGCCCCCTTGGGAGCAAGGGCTGGAGAGTAAACCTTAATTTTAGCTCCAGAGGCTCCCAAGACCCTGGTCCCTAGGGAGTGTGTCTTGGTTCCCACTTCCGAAGAAGTGGGAAAGCCAGTGAGAGAGCCAACTGCTTCCTCACCAGAAGTAAGAGGCAGACCCTCAGAAGTCTCAAGGCATGACTTCTTCAGGGGCAGAGAAGCTACCTAGGCCATAAAGCCTTCGAAGGGGGAAGTGAGGAGGCAGCAGACAATGACAAAGATGAAGACGACGACACCTTCTTTGATCTCCTCTTCTTCGCATTCCTCTTCGACAGCTTCCACAGTAGAGTTGTTAGGCCCCCCAAAGGGGTGACAGACAACTCAGCAGGTCCAGGAGCTGATGCAGGAGCAGAGGCAGGCACAACAGCAGGAATGCAGGTGGGGTCACCTCTGCCACCACCAGAGGAAACAGAGAAGTGGTAACAGTTGGGACAGGTAGCAGTGGTACCCCAAATCCAGGAGGGGGACTGCAGTTACAGGAGCTGGAACTTGGTAAGTTGGCAAATGAGGCTTAGTCCCCATCAGCATGGTTGGAGACATTGGTTGGGCGGTGTGACCAGACTAGGTGAAGAGGAGCACAGTACCTGGGGAGCATCACTATGGTAGTGGTGGAGGTGACAACTGGATGGGTCACAGTGCTACTGGCACCTCTATTCAGGTGTGCCAACAACACTTGAATTGAAGGAGTGCCAACCAATCCCAGAGATGTCCATGCTTGTCCTAAAGCCTGACACCTCACCTGCAGAAGCAAAAGTTGGGTTAAATGGGTGGGTCACCCCTCACTCCAAAGGTATAACTTTGAATTGAGGGGAGGCCACTAAAGGAGCTCTTCCCTAGGTCTGTGACCACAGACCCCCCTCCTCTTCCCTCTCTGACTCACCAGAAAGTGAAGAAGAAATGGAGGCTTTGTTTGTTTGTATGGTGTTTTTACGTTGCATGGAACCAGTGGTTATTCAGCAACGGGACCAACGGCTTTATGTGACTTCCGAACCACGTCGAGAGTGAACTATCACCAGAAATTCACATCTCTCACTCCTCAATGGAGTGGCCGAGAAGAAGAAATGGAGGCCTCCCTTGAAGGGGTGACAGCAAGTATGGGATAGTTGCTGAGAGAGTAGGAAGAGGAGAGGTTAGCTACCATAGGTGTGGTGGGATGCGTATTACCTCCCACCATGGATTTAGTCTTCCTAATATACTTCCTCCTCCCGGCAAACTTCCCCAACTGCAACACAGACCACAAGGAACACTCTGCACACGTCATCTAAGTTACACCCACTCCCCCAGCATGATGAGCAGAGGGCATGAGGATCAATCTCTACCGAAGTGCAGATCTTTTTGCACCTCTTACCCTCTACCCCAGGGCAGCATTGGCTGGGGGCAGAGAACAAAGGCAGTTGCAAATCATGGGTTTGCATTATAGCAAAATTCCAGACACACTATCAGAACAGTATTCACTCAAAAGAAAAAAGGAAAAATCAGCTATAACAGTCAGGTAGAGAGAGGTGAAGAACACGTCTATTCACATCTATGGCTGAAAGTAAATTGGAACGTTTACGTCCAGTCAGAGGGACTACCAACGACCGGACTGGTAGTTAACTACCGAACTGCCTTGTTTAAAGATTTCAACAGCTGTGTCCATACTATGCCTTAAGTAGTTCCTATTGTAAAGGCCCGAGGGTTTGTATATCGTGTACGAACAAATATACTTTGTATACAAAATTGCTTTTTTATATCTGTGCAGTATTTTTTTTAACTGTATCCAGTCACATACACAAAGCAAAGATGGACCCAAATGCAAGTGCCATAATTATTCTTACCTATGACTACCACCACTAAGAGTAAGGATTATTTCTGTGGCACCTCTACCCATAATCTCAAGCTGGCGAGAGTTGGTCAGGCCATGCTGATTTGCAGTTGAGAGAAGGGCTGCCCGAAGTTCTCTACTCACAGATGGCACCAACAGACCACTATCTGAGTAAAATGAGTTTTTACTGTATAACTATTATCATCATTCATCAGCTTAAACAAACCATCAAGCATTAACAAATATCTCAAAAGGGGTGACAAAATCTATGCAGTACGTATTACAAAATGAAATCACACACTTCTTAACCCTGAGAATAGCATTTATAAAAAGATTTGCAAAGAAAACATGGCCAGAAAGAAAAGGAAGAAAAATAAATATATCACTGAATGGAGGCCAACACAAAAATCTTTGAACATTAGTAAAAATGGACCAATGTAGTACTAATTGTTAAGACCTTGACGTCTAAAATAAGAGCATTCTTATTTACCAGTAGTCCAGCTCATACATGAAGCAGCTACTCTTATTACTCTCTCAACTCATACTTCACAGGTTAATTTGTCTTCAAGATAACAGAAATTGTATTCGACCTCATGTGAGACCTGTCCACCTATATTGACTGTAAATTTTCCTTAGCTTCATATCCATTTAGCATAAGTTTTAGCCCTCTTCTTTCCATTCTAATCTTCCACCTTTAAAACACTTCTAACATCTCTTTCTCATATTCTGCTGTTAGCACTGAGTCATCTAAATAAAACTTCTCCCAAGCCTCCCATTTCCTGCACTCCACTGCAACTTTTTCCAGTACAGTGGTACCTCGAGATACGAAAGGCTCAACTTATGAAAAACTCGAGATACGAAAGCAAATACGAAGATTTTTGCAGCTCTACAAACGAAAATTGTTCAAGATACGAAAGGTTGTTTCTGTAAAGTCCGAGATTCGCCCGGACCACCGATAACAATTTTAAAACTTGTGCGCCGCCAACTAAGTAGACTCGCCACCATCCTCCCGCTCTCCCATTGGTTCCTGATGCTAGTCACTGCCATAAGATCCTTCTCTCCTATTGGTCAGCATCTCTCCCATAATCCCATAATGCATCTTTGCAGCGGCATGCTATTTCGGCCACTTCGCAGCATCATCGGTATCATACGCACCCGGAATTCGTTCGTTCTATACAATTTCATTTATTAATGTAAATTCGTTAGTGATTTCGTTGTAGTATACTTTATCGTGTTGTGTGAGAACTTTACTACGTACGTATACTACATAACATAATTACGTACAGTATATATGTAGTCATGGGTCCCAAGAAAGTTGAAATTCACGGAAAGAAGAGGATGCTTTCTTTGGAGACGAAGATGGAGATAATTAAAAAGTATGAAGCTGGTATGCGATTGAGTGTGATCGCCAAGGAATCCGGCTGAAATCCGTCGACAATAGGCACCATCCTTAAGCAGAAGGATGTCATCAAAGCAGCTACACCTTCCAAGGGCGTGACTATTTTGTCCAGCCAGAGGAGCCACGTGCAAGATGAAAGGGAAAGACTGCTTCTTGTCTGGATAAAAGACAAAGAAATCGCTGGTGATACGATAACGGAGACGGCAATCTGCCAAAAGGCCAGCGCTATTTTCGTAGATTTGATTGCCCAGGCCGAAGACGACGGAGGAGAAGGGACATCAATGCCAACCCCAGAGTTCAAGGCTTCTCACGTGAGGTTCGAAAAATTCCGTAAACGGACTGGCATCCATTTGGTGGTGCGGCATGGGGAGGCGGCCAGCTCGGACATGAAAGTGGCCGAAGCCTTTATTAAGACATTCAACGAGATGACTCTCAACGAAGGCTACAGTTCTCGGCAAGTCTTCAACTGTGATGAAACTGGCCTTTTTTGGAAAAAAAAAAGGCCTCGTTGGATGTACATCACGCAGGAAGAGAAGAAGTTACCCGGGCATAAGCCTATGAACGACAGGCTTAAGCTCGCACTTTGTTCGAACGCCAGTGGGGATTGCAAGGTGAAGCCCCTACTTGTCTATCATTCGGAGACTCCTCGAGTCTTCAAGGTCCACAAAGTGCTTAAGGAGAAGCTTCCAGAGATGTGGAGGGCTAATGCGAAAGCCTGGGTAATGAGACTTTTGTTCACCGAGTGGGTAACTGTGTTTCGGCCAGACAGTGTGTTGGACAATGCCCCTACTCACCCTCCTGGCCTCAAGGAAGATATCCTAGCGGAGTATTTGTTTATCAAGGTTCTTTATCTTCCGCCTAACACCACCCCTCTCCTCCAGCCCATAGACCAGCCAGTGATATTGAACTTCAAGAAGCTGTATACAAAACATCTTTTCAAGATATGTTTCAACATCAACGATACCACAAACCTCACCTTGCGTGAATTTTAGAAGGAGCATTTCGATGTTGTGATATGCATCCGACTCATCGACCAAGCTTGGCAGAAGGTTTCGAGGCGAACCTTGAATTCCTCGTGGAGGAAACTCTGGCCTGATGCCGTATCCGCCCAAGACTTCGAGGGATTTGACGTGGGCAAAACCGATGCTGCAGATTCAGGAACAGTTAACGATCCTGAAACTGTTTTGCAACCAGATCTTGACAAGATCGTTGCACTCGGCAAGTCTAAGGGGCTGGTTGTCGACGAGGACATCATCAATGACCTTCTCAAGGAGCACTAAGAGGAGCTTACGACGGATGACCTGAAGTAGTTGGAGGCCATGCAACATAACGTCGTTCAAGAAGAGTTCTCTATCAGCGGCGAGGAGGAAGACGACGACTCTATGAGAACGGCAGAAATTAAGGTTGCTCTAGCTGCTTTTCATAAGGTGCAATCATTCATAGAAAAGACACACCCAGAAAAGGGTTACAAAGGTCGTATGCTTGCACAGTTTGATGACGTTTGCCAGAGTCGTTTCAGGAACATTGTCAAAAGCAGGCAGAAGCAATCTTCCTTGGATAGTTATTTTTTAACCCTTTAACGCCGAATGGACGTATTAAACGTCGACATAAATTGTCTGTCGTGTGCCGATATTGGAACGTATGGTAAACCGCGATAAAACAAAAAAGTTTTTTTTTTAAAAAAAAATTCGAGGAAAAATACTTATAGACCTACCAGGCAAAAACTTTTGAATCACGCACTTTGGGGGATGCTGGGAGCTCATGGATCAAGGCGTTGTTTTGTTTACAATCGTTAAACAGGCGCGAATTTCTTTCTTATCGCACTAAAAAGTATCAGTGACACATCTCAGAAATTATTTCGTCACTTTGACATAATTTTTGCACCATTTTAAATTAGCTGTTACATGGAGTATTATGTATATATGATAATGTGTACAATTTCATGTAGAATACAACAAAAAAATACTCATGATTGTAGCTTTTATCAGTTTTGAAATATTTTCATATAAATAACGATAAGTGCCAAAATTTCAACCTTTGGTCGAAAAACGCAATTGTAAGCTAAAACTCTTATATTATGGTAATATTCAATCATTTACCTTCATTTTGCAACAAATTGGAGGTCTCTAGCACAATATTTCGATTTATGGTGAATTTATGAAAAAAACTTTTTCCTTACGTCCGCGTGGTAACTTCCGAAAAATTCAGAAATTTTTTCGTGCGATTGTCGTAATGTTTGCACCATTTCAAATTAGCCGTTACATAAAGTTTTATATATGGAAATGTGTGCAATTTCATGCCACAACTACAAACTAAAAAACAAACCCATGGTTGTAGCTTTTATCAGTTTTGAAATATTTTCATATAAACAACGATATCAATCATTTACCTTCATTTTGCAACAAATTGGAAGTCTCTAGCACAATATTTCGATTTATGGTGAATTTATGAAAAAATTAATTTTTCCTTACGTCCGCGCGGTAACTCTTCCGAAAAAAATCAGAAATTTTTTTGTGCGATTGTCGTAATGTTTGCACCATTTTAAATTAGCCATTACATAAAGTTTTATATACAAAAATGTGCGCAATTTCATGTAGAATACAACCAAAAATAATTGAAGGTTGTAGCTTTTCTCATTTTTGAAATATTTGCATATAAATCACGATAAAGAAAATAGAAAAAAACCACGTTTTCGGTCACATCAACTTTGGACTCTACCGAATTGGTCGTAAAACCCGCAATTTAAGCTAAAACTCTTACAGTCTAGTTAATAATTCAGTCATTTATCTTCATTTTGAAACAAATTCAAAGTCTCTAGCACAATATTTAGATTTATGGTGAATTTAAAAAAAACTTTCCATCACAGCAAATCTCCAAAATGCGTACGTCGCATTCTCGTAATATTTGTTCCGTTTCATATTTGGCATTTCATAGAGTTTTACATATGAAAATGTGTGCAATTTCATGTACAATACAACAAAAAATAATTGAAAGTTGTAACTTTTCACATTATACAATAAAAAATAATTGAAGGTTGTAGCTTTTCACATTTTCGAACTATTTGCATATAAAAAAAATATATTAAAAAAATTAGACATTCGGTCAAATTTAACTCATCCGATATGGTCGAAAACTGCAATTGTAAGCTAAAAATCTTACAGTATAGTAATATTCAATCATTTATCTTCATTTTGAAATAAATTGGAAGTCTCTAGAACAATATTTATATTTATGGTAAATTTTGAAAAAAACATTTTTTTACGTCCGTGCGTTACGAATTCATTCATCATTTTGTGATAATATTTTCTCTGTGTTGCTTTGTTCATATTACAATGGGTTATATACCAAAATGATTGCAATTTAGTGTACAATACAGCAAAAAAATTAACTTATTAGCTTTAACCGTTTAGATCACAGCGCGATTTGAATACAATTATATATGAAATTTTGTTTTCGCACTATCATATATCGCATTATTTATATATGATAATGATATTTTTTTCATTTCTGATGGTTGCATACTAAACTTCAGGCAATGACAAAAAAAAGGAACCAAAAATGAACTCTTAATCTTGAAAATTAAGTGCGCTGTGATTTTTTGAAGAAAATACTTTTTCCGCTTCGGCGCTCACTCTGAGACCCCCTCGGCATATGGGAGATGATTTCTATTATACCCCTTTGGCGTTAAAGGGTTAATGAGGCCTTTAGTAGAAGTAAGCAAAAAGGAAGAACCAAGTGATACTACGAAAAAACAAAGTTGAAAGTGGTGAAGTAGTTGAAATTTTGTATAAAAAAAAAATTTAATTATAAGTATTTTGTAAAGTTAAGTGTTAGAGTTTTGTTAATGTGTTTCGTAAAGTTTAGTCTATGTTTTACTGACATTTTTTGTGTGTTTCGTAACGTTAAGTGTATGTATCTGCCGTTTGTCCTCCTCCTCTGTCGCCACTTTCGGAGATAGCCTCACTCGAAAGGTAAGCTTCCACATTTTACTACATATGTACGTACAGTATTTCTTGTATACCATGTACACTAATACACTTTATTTACAGGTACTATGTAGTACATATTAGCAGTACGTATTAAGTTATTGAATGGTCCAAATCGTTGTAGATTTCATTGTTTATAGGTCAATTTAACTTTATTATGAAATTTACTGGGGTGTTTTTGGAGGGCTTGGAACGGATTAGCCATTTTACATGTAAAATGCAGTTCAAGATACGAAGGCCGCCTCAGAACGGATTAATTTCGTATCTCGAGGTACCACTGTACTTTGGTAAATAAAGGGCTCAATTAAAATGGTATACTATTAACATACCATATTTAATGCATCTTTCTGATACTCCAACCTTTGAAATTACCTTGCCTGTAGCTACCTTATCATAAAAGACTGCTTCTGGTGATTTTAACAATTTTTATCAGTTTCTTCAAGCAAATTTTTTGAAATTTTCATAGCAACCTCAAACTCTTATTCCAATATTATTTGCAGATTGAAGTGCATATTCCTTTCATCTGTATACTATAACAGTAAATCTTTTTACCCAATCGTCTGGTCCTATCTCTTTCCCCAATCCTCTAGTCTTACCTTTGTTTTAGTAAGCTCATGGATGACTGACTCTCCAGCTATTCAGTTTTTATGAACTTACTTGCTAATCCACATGGTTCTGGGGCTTATTCATTTTTCTTCCCAAAACAACTTTGAACTTTTTCAGTGTTTATACTCACTATTGGTCCCATGAAGTTCAAGTGAATTTTCTTCATTCCGGAGGCTTTCAAAGCTCTACATTTTATCATTTATATACTTTATCCCCTTTACATATTTTCCATTTTTTCATCAGCCACTTTACTATCCTAAATATTTTCTCTTTTCCTTCATTGTTGTGGGATATTAATTCCATTCCTACCAATTCCGCTTATCTGCTCTCATTATCTTCCTTTTAGCCTTACGCCCCTCTTCCCCATAAACATCCATGACCTCTTCCAAGACTACATGTCCTCTGCCAGAGCTTATGTGCTCTTTTCTGCTTGAATTACCCTTCACACATCTTTATTCCCTAAACATGCCTCTCTTTCTTTATAATCCTACCAATATATCCCACAAATCTCTCCTACTGCCTTTCATATGCCTTTCTTCAGTGGTATACACCAACAATTTTTTGTTGCAAAATACCCTCTTACTTAATACAGTACTGGCCCTTTATCACCATTATATTAAGCTTGCAGTTCTTGATACTGAGTAGCAGCCTCACCTGCTATAATAGTGCAATAATTTTCTTGAATGCCATCTATACATTCCACCATAACAAAATCAATCTGTTTCAGCTACTCCACTCTTGTGTTTTACCATCTCTCTTGGCTTCTTAAACACTGTGTTCAGCAACTACAAATCTTGGCCATGTCACACTTCCAATATGACTTCTCCCCATGTTTTTTCACTTACACTATACCCGCACATACCATCATTAAAACCACTTCTGCCAGTTCTTATGTGGTAAAAGATTACTGGGGCTTACCTGGATTGTAGAGAGCAAGGGAAATGTAGCTACTGTGATAATAAAACTACCATGGATACTCAAGATGCATAGGCCACATCTTTCATCAGTATCTTATCTACATATGGAATTTTTGTCATTACTTTCATGGTTGATCAATGATTCTACCCTACCATCTGACTCGTAATACTTCTTTTAAGGCTTTATTCTCAAATCAACAAAATCTTTCTGATGTCCATATAGGAATACAGATAGTACAACTGTACATATTAGATTTATGCATATGTTACTTTTGCATGCAATTTCAGTCTATCTAACTTTAAATCACATTCAGCCTAAAATAATAACAAATAATGAATGCTCTCACTGTAAAGAGCTTAAGTTACCATTAGCATATATAACTTCAGCAGCATCAGCAGTAGGGACAATAATCTGTCTTTTTGGAGGGGCCTTTGAAGGAAGAACATTCTCATCGCACTTATACTTTTTTTCAGTGAACCGATCAGCTTGACGTATGACATCAGGTTTCAGATTCTGTATTTCTTCAAAAACAGCCTGGAAAGCATACCACAAAAACAGAATGTATTATTGCACTAAGGTATTCAAAATATTTTTAGAAACAGATTTATTATGAAAGTCAAAGCATTTCTCAGTGTAACCTAAGTCTACACACAACACTCACAGTAATCACTAAGTATGCAAAACTGTATGAATCAAAATCTGAAATTAATAATAGTTTAATACAAATTCAGTCTGTGACAGTTGACAGATACTGCGCAGCTTGTTAAGGTATATAAAAGGGATTTTGACGTAGGAAAAATCTATTTCTGGGCGAGGAAGCCGTGTCCGCCCAGTGAAATGTGTCCTCTTTAGCACTATTTCTAGTAAAATATTGCCTATGATACCAGAGAACTGCTAAATTGGACATGTCAGAAGTCTCTGACTCGCTCACCTAAATAAAAGGTGTCGGTATAGTAACTGGGGCGAGTGTTAAACACTACCACAGTAACCCCTCCAATTAGCCTTTTCCTCATCAAAAGACCCTGAAAACGGGGAGCCGACCTATAGGTCACACCCAGCTACCCTGTTGAAGGGGACTGCGGCGTCATACTTATCGATAGCAAACGAAGCTTGGTGCACAGCAAAGGGGGGGAAAAAATGGAAAATAAGGGGGGGATTTCACTGGGCGACACGGCTTCCTCGCCCGAAGAAATAGATTTTTCTACGTCAAAATCCCTTTTCTGGGCTCAGCCGTGGCGCTCCGTGAAATTGTACCAGAGAAACACCAAGCTATACTATCCTGAAAGGAAAAATCATAATTAATGAAATCAAAGGAAATAATAAAATAGTTTAGAATTGGAAAGGAAAAAATACAATTTATTACAAAATATACTATATAGCCAAAACATGTGGCAACATTTGCAACAAGTCACATACATTAATAAATAAAATAATTACAGATAATTTGTATGTACGTAAAACTATATATGATTATACACTTATTCTAATAGCTAAGGCATTTGCTGAGGTAGGTAAAATGCTAATGAGGCTGGCATAATTGAACAGATTCATATGACACAAGGACGGTACTATAATGATGTAGCAGTGGGAGACACTGGCCTCCCTGCAGCTATTGCATGATATTTAAGATCCTCTAAAGACTTAAGGTAGTGCTTTTTGAAAACCAAGGGTGACTTCCAACCAGTATAACTTCTTCAGATCATCAAAATCCCATATATTTGAAGAAGTTAACAGAAGTTGCTATTGCCCGAATGTCATGCACCTTGGGGAATGACCCTGGGCTGGCTTTTCTTGATAAAATATAAAATCTGCTGCCTAATGCCTTTTAGAGATAGTGTACCACCATCTTTTCTAATGAAAAGGGGGCCTTCGGAATAGGTAGACGTCCTAGATAAATAGTCCTTAAGAGTTTTAACAGGACATAACGATGGATCCTGCGGAAGCGGGACAATCTTCCATGGAGGGACCACCTCATCAAGGGATCTTCATTCTTAGCTAGAAATTGCTTATTTGGCGAAAGCAACACGTCCCCCGAGGAAAGGAACTCAATATGCGCTTCATCTCTAGATAAAGATGACAGCTCTGATATTCTGGCACCTGAAGGCTAGACTCAATAAAAGAACAGAGTTTTACGCAAAATGGTTTGGTAATCACATTTGAAGTTGTCTGTTTCCGAGGCTAACTTAAGAACATCATTAGAAACCATGACACTGACGACGGTCTGTGAACGGGCCGTAGACGTGCACATGCCCTTGGGATAGAGGTGAAATAAGACTCGGTTAGATTGATACCAAACCCGAGAAGAAAAATCTTTTTCAGAGCTGACTTAGGTTGTAATTGTTGCAGCTGCCAAGCCTTGTTCAAACAAAGACCTGAAGAAGGTTATGGCCACGTTCAATGTCATTACTTTGATATTTGATTCTCTGAGGAACGAAGACAATTTCTTAACTGCTGAGTCATACTGGCGAAGCGTAGACTCTCTCTTGTCTGACTCCAAGAACAACATGTTCTGTGGATCCAATGTCGCCTACTCCTCTTACCTGCAAACTTCATGAAATCCATAAAGTTAGGGTTTTGTGAAGACCTGAGGAATCGAACACAGTCCTCGTTTGAACTTGTTGCGATAGTCTCAAGTCCGGGAGAGGGTGAGGGCGAAGACCTAGTTCCAGGAGAAGGGGAAACCAGTTGCTCTTGGGCCAGTGAGGGGCTATGAGAGCCACCTGGCCTTCGAAGGATCTCAACTTGTGCAGCAACCTTCAGGAGAAGGTTTCACTGGAGGGAATAACTAGATTTTCGACCACTGGTTCCAATCTATGCTCAGGGGCGTCCGTAGCGTATGGCCAGAGGGTCCAGATTGGGGGCTACATAACAAGGCAGCTTGTGGGTTGCCTCTGTGGCAAACAGATCTACTTCTAGACCTGGTACTCTTTGGCAAACCCTCTCGAAGGATTCTTGGTCCAGTGACCATTCTGATTCCAGAGGGACCGACCGAGACAGGGCGTCTGCCACTACATTGTGGACTCCTGCCAGGTGAGTAGCCGACAGATGCCAGGTGTTCTTGGCTGCTAGAGAAAAGATTGCTATCATCACGTGTTCACATGACTTGACTTTGAACCACTCTGTTTATACAGTGTACTACTACTGCACTGTCGAGGACCAACCTGATATGAGTCTTCTTTGGAGGACGGAGCTTTTTTAAAGTCAGAAACACTGCCATAGCTTCTAGAATGTTGATGTGAAAGTGTTTTTGGAAGTGAGGTGACCAAGTTCCCTGAACCTTCTCGTGCTGTGAATAACCTCCCCAACCTGTCAGCGATGCGTCCGTATGCACCACTAGGGACGGGGGAGGAAACTGCAACGGTAACTCCTTGGCTAGGTTGGCGGCCTTTTGTCCATGGGCGCAGGCGTTTTCTGAGAATCAGAGGTATCCGGGCGAACTTGTCCCGACACTTGGCATTTGCCTTCGCAACGCCAAACTCGATTGATGTCCTTGAGCTTGGCTTTCAACAGAACGTCCGTGACTGAGGCAAACTGGAGCGAGCCTAGGATCCTCTCCTGATTCCTTCTCGAAGTCTCTTTGCACTTTAAGAATTGTCTTGTTGCCTTGGCAATCTCCTTTCTCTTTCCTGCTGGAATGGAAAGAGTGTGAGAACCTCCAAGTCCCAATGAATCCCTAGCCACTGGAACTTGGACTCCGGAGTCAACCGGGCTGGACTTGGTTCCTGTTGATCTTGAACCCTAAATATTCCAGGAAAGACATGACCTTGTCCGTGGCTTTCATACATTTGCCTTTGTCCATCTCCCAGATTAGCCAATCGTCTAGGTACGCCACCACCAATATACCCTGGGATCTTAGCTCCTGCACCACTGTCTCCGCCAGTTTCGTGAAAACCCTTGGTGCTATATTCAGCCCGAAGGGCATTACTTTGAAGGAGTAGGCTTCTTTCCCTAGTTTTGAAGCCGAGGAATGGTCGGAAGTGCCGAGCTATCGGGACATGATAGTAGGCGTCTGTAAGATCTATAGAGGTGGTGACGGCCCACGGGGAAGTAAGGTCCGCACCTGAGAGATGGTCAGCATTTTTTTTGAACTTGTCGCAACGATGTACAAGTTTATACGGACAAGTCTAAGATTCACCCTTCTTTTGTCGGTCCCTTTCTTTTTTTGGGACGCTGGGAAAATAGACGACCCCTGAATTTTCAAGTTCTTTTCGTCTTGAGATTGCCCCCTTCTGGAGAAGGTCCTTGGAGTAATCCATCAATTCCCTGCTTTGTTCCTGATAGAAGGTGATGGGTGGAGGAGGAACCTTTGATCCAACTCCAGCCTAGGCCTCTGGATACTATGCTTTTTGCCCAACTGCTGAACCCCCAACGATGACGAAAGAGGTACAGCCTGCCTCCTACCTGAGAAACTTCATTGAGATGATGAAGGCCGGGATCCTCTGCTGACCTTGCACCTCTAGTTCGCCCTTGGGCTCTGGCTCCTCCGCGCTGGCGAAAGGATCCTAGATCTAGCCTGCCACCCCTAGCAACTCTGGTAAAGGGGTGAAATGCCCGACTCTCATAGACCAGGGTTAAAAGCGGGCGACACTGAATACTGTGAGGAGGCCTGTTGGTTAGACGGCGGCGAAAGGAAGACAAATTGATGCTGTTGCTGAGGCTGAGCCTTAGAAGTCGAAGGCTGGGATACCTGTTGAATTGGAAACAGCTTGTAGCACAGGATGCTGTTGCGGGACTTGGAAAGGTAGGAACTTTCTCTGCCTCTTCTTAGCCCTCAAAACTGGAGGAAGAAGACTCTGATTTCCTTTTGAAAGGGATTCCCCAACGCAACCTGATGCTTTGGTTAAGACGTGATGCCTCGCTCTGAACCTCGGATACTGCTGAAGCTGGGAAGAGATCTGCACCCCAGATTGAGGAAGCTAGAAGCTTGTTGGGTTCGTGCCTTATCGTCGCCTCAGACAGAACATGCTTCCTGCAATTTCTCCTAGCAATCGCAAAGTCGTACAAGTCACATTGCATGCTTAGTAACGACTTCGCAATGACCTTAAACAGCAGCTCCTGAGCGTACTCCCGAGCCGCCGTCTCTGTCATCACTAGGGAGTTAAGAGACCTTGCGAGACGTGTCTTAGCGTCAAATTCGGCTTGGATCAATGCGTCTGACAGCCTAGGAAGGCGTTCACTAAACAAGGTGATTGCACAATCTGGCTTCAGCTTGCCTACTGAAAATATATACTGAAATACCATAAGTTACGAGTATATAAATATAAATATATAGGTACTGATTAACTGAAAGAAGCCCGCTCGAAATTGGTACAAAACAAGGGAACGACGTAATGGCGGCTCGCTACCGCTCGTTACGGGAGGAGAACGCCTAACAAAAATTCCTAAATAAAGGCAAAACGAAAGGCAAAATCACTCCCTAAATACAGAAAAAAGGGCGAACCAGTACTTAATTGGGTGAAGAGGCAGATTGACGATCCATAACGAAAAAGAATAACGAAACCAATAAAAAGAACAGATAGCTATAAAAAAGCGTGCCAACGCTGGAGGCTATCGATAAGAATGACGCCGCAGTCCCCTTCAACAGGGTAGCTGGGTGTGACCTATAGGTCGGCTCCCCGTTTTCAGGGTCTTTTGATGAGGAAAAGGCTAATTGGAGGGGTTACTGTGGTAGTGTTTAACACTCGCCCCAGTTCTATACCGACACCTTTTATTTAGTGAGCGAGTCAGAGACTTCTGACATGTCCAATTTAGCAGTTCTCTGGTATCATAGCAATATTTTACTAGAAATAGTGCTAAAGAGGACACATTTCACGGAGCGACACGCTGAGCCCAGAAATAACAACTTGAACTGTAATAAACAGATTTAACTATATAGTTGAACATACCATACTAGTTTCTCAATACATATACAGTGGACCCCCCATATTCGCATTCTCCGGATTCGCGGACTCACGCATTCATGGATTTCTCTCTGGAAAATTTCCCATTATGCGCAAAAAAATTCACCTATTCGCAGTATTTTTCTATCAAAAATATCTACAAATTAGTGTTTTTTTTATAAATTTCATCATAAAATGCACTTTTTGTGATAAAACTAAAAGAAACCAGGTACAAAAATTTTTAGTGGGTTTTTCTTGAGTTTTAACTATCAAAATATGAGGTTTTAAGCATTTTTATAGGGGTTCCAACTATTCGCGGGGGAGTCTGGTACACATCCCCCGTGAATATGGGGGGAGCACTGTACCCATTACTGGAGAAAAAACCCACAGTTAAGGAAATGTAAAAATATAGTATCTAAAAATACTATGCAGACAGCTTTAAAGAATCTGTATGATTGATTCCCCTCTTCAATTTTGATAGATTGAAAAGGCTCTATGCAGTTTTATTTTTAAATATATTGGTACAGTTTCATAATTGTGGACTCGATTTCTCCCTTGTAACTCATACTAATCTGAACATTTTTTAATTAATATTCTTCTTATAATTAGCCCATTTCATGGTCACAAAATCTTCCCATCTTCCACACACATCGGTCTCTACGAAAACAGTGCAAACGCCAGATAGCTACCAGTACAACACATACAAAGACGGATCCCAAACTATGTTACAGCCACTAGTCAGTATTGTGCACCAGGGGTAGGCTGGAGTGCTATCATTTGCAGGGTTAGTTTTCTCTTTTCAATATAATTTTTTTTTTCGATTTAACTTCTCAAGACAGCTCATACTTTCCAATTAGCAATTGTAAAGCTACGAATTTCTGCCAAAGAGCTTAACCCTCTCGTGATCTGATGACATGTAGTGCGTCAATATGTGCTGGGCGTGTCACATGCAAGTTATTTTTGGAAAAAATTAACGAAAAAAACACGTCAATCATAGAAAACTTAGTTGACGCCATTGGGTCGACAGATGATGAATCTCGAAGAAAAATCAAACCTGACACTGCTAGCTTACTAAGCTATGATACAAAACGTCAACATAAGTAGGTTGGAAAATCTGAAAATTGCACTCCGTAAAAAAATAAATTTTTTTTAATCAATTATCAATTACAGCTCATTAGCAAACTTTAATGGAAAAATTATTGTTTCCATGTGAAAGATCTAACATTTCTACACAATTTAGGTATAAAACAAACTCCCCAAACCTCATTATATTTTTCATGATTATTTAAAAAAAAATGTCTATGATTTTTCTTTAAAATTTTATGTTCATCACATCGTTTTTAGTATTTCTAAGCCTCGTAAAGATGTTCTGATTGCTTTAGGAAATAATTCAATCGTTTCCTAACATAACACTAACCAGAAGCGTATATCTGTTATAGTTCGGACAAACTGAATTTTACCAAAACACTTTTCCATGCGTGTGTTCTTTTCAGCCTGTGCGCAAGAGGGTTAAAAAACTAATTGCTGCCAAACAGCTTCACTCTGTCTACTATAATTTACCAGGAACTTTTATAACTACCAAATACTACCTATGCCTTAATTGTTTGTTCAAGAAAAGAGCTAATGCTGAATGCTTTGGGGAAAGTTTAGCATAAGTTAGCATTTACTGTATTTCTTGACCCTTTAGGAAGTTCCTTTCACACTGACAGGTATGTTTGGCTGGTTAGTGGCTGAAAGTTTAGCTTTTGTTCAGTTCATTGAGATTTTGCCTTATCATATTATAAATCAAAACCAAACCTACCAAGGGCTCCAATCCTTGCCACTGCCACATAGCCAAATGACACAGTGGGGCTGCCTAACTCAGGTCCTTCTCCCTACCTCTAAATAACTTCTGGGATGGGTATTGAGAATCAGTTTAAAAGAACTGGAAAAATTCCAAATCCTTTCTAGAGATAAACACATTATGGTTTGTAAAGTCTGGGTTCTTCCCAGACCAAACGTTGATACATAGCTGCAACGCTACCATCTGACTGCCATTTACATATGAAAAACCAACTAAAGCATCTGGGATAATTACGGCATACAAAAGAGCCAAACAAAAATAGTGGGTTTCCATGCAGTTTATTTATATCAGTTACTTTGTTGCTATAATTGAGACAGAAAATTTCTATAAGAGTTTTGGGCTATTCCAGGTTAATAATGTTTGTTGAAATTTTATATAATTTTTAATTTAATGTACTAAAGTTCAATAAATATTTTTTTTAAAGATTGAAACTCTATATACTTCCAATACCAAGACACTTTGATAAAAAAATAAGCCTATGAGCTATGGTCCAATCCGACATATGACTTCTGAATGGTAACTTCACTAAGCTGGTAACTATTCCAGTACTCCAGCAAACTGTTATAAGTAACAGACAAAAGTTATAAAATTAGCATATAATTTTCTGCCTTTATGAGAATTATCATGAGACAGTAGCACCTCAACTTGATGGACAGGTTGGGGGTGTCAGTCTCTGCCACCAAGTACTGAAATCTCCTAAGAAACGAAGACTGGAAAATAACCTACAGTATAAGGTTGGGTCCCCAGGCCCAATTCACATAACTATCAGTTTGGCACAATTCCACAAAGTAATTAATAGCCTACAAGGTTGGGTCCTCAGGCCCAATTCACATAACTATCAGTTTAGTGCAATTCCACATAAAGTAATAAATAGCCTACAAGGTTGGGTCCCCACCCAGGCCCAATTTGCATAACTGTCAGTTTAGCACAATTCTACATAAAGTAATTAACAGGTTATCTGAATTTTTATTTTGTTAATATCAATTAATTTAAAATATTAATCTACTTATCATTCTACTTCAGAGACAGTATATCTGCAAAATAAAATAGAACCCTGGACCTCGACGCTAATCCATTCCAGAAGTGTTGAGATGCGATTCAGTCAAGATCTGAATAAATTTTTTCAATAAGAAATAACTGAAAATGGATTAATCCATTCCTGACCACCTGTTATTACCCTAACCATGCATTTGTATACAAAACAACACTTAAATTACAATTGAATAAGTTCAGAGCTAAATAAATGAGCTTAATAGATGCATAACTACATAAGAAGCATGCTGTAAACCATATTTATCATAAAAATCAGTATTTAGTCAAATACACACTGAAAAAACCCAGAAATTAGTGAATAAATAGTGTTGCTCTAAAAAATTATTATAGGCAGTCCCCAGGTTACAACAGGGGTTCTGTTCTTGAGATGCGTCGTAAGCCGGAACATCACCAAAAATCCAAAGAAAACCTTACTTTTAATACTTTGGGTGCATTGAAAACTATGTAAACTGCATTCTTATTGCATTTTTCATAAAAAAACCTTGACAGGCGCCGTAACCCTGGAACATGCATCGTAACCCTGAAAATAATTTCTGATGAATATAATTGAAAAGCTCCTTAACCTCGGAACATCGTAAGCCGAACCCAACGTAACCCGGGGACTGCCTGTATGTATTATTATTATAAGGGATTAGTTTATCCAGGCCACTGAGCCTAACAATGGCTCTTCTTGGGCTGGTTTGCTCTATGAAAAAAAATAAAAAATAAATAATAAATAAATAAATAAATAAATAATTTACAATTTTGTGAAAGTTCCCCGTGGAAAAGTAAATTATGTGTTCCACAAAAATCTGAGACAAAGTGGACCGCGGAAATGGGAAATGCATATAACTTGGTCTACCCCCCCCAAAGGTTATATACATTTCACATTTCCTCTTCTGCTTGTCTGCAATGGCCATCTTGGAACCCATGATTGAATAAAAATACAATAGAGAAAGCCACAAAAACTAACAAAATATTTCTGTACAAGCGTGTACTTGCTCAAAACAATAGCAGCAGAGCGAGCTGGCTTTAAAGAACACCAACTAGCAGCGACTGACTGAAACACTTTTGTATACAAAAATTTTATGGTTCATCGGGTCAGATTTCAGTTTTTGTTTCAGCTCTGATGCAAAATTTACTAGAAATTTTGTGTCAAAATCTGATTACTGTATATTGAGTTCTGATACAGTCATGAATCGGAGTTCTACTGTATAATATGTATAAATACAAAGACTAAATAACTACAGTACATACATAACAGCAATCCATTATGTATGTCATTCAAGATCCTAAAGTATATCAAATACACCCTATCCTGGAACTTAACTAGTGTATATAATCTTGCCTTCAAGCCATCAAAATATAAATAACAATGTGAAGCACAGTGAGATCCAAGTATGGATTGTGGTGACTAGAGACATTCTAATCCAAGTCAAAATCACTGACTTCCAAAAGGTGCAAAACCAAGGACCAGTGTTTACAGGCAGTCCCTGGTTATCAGCAGGGGTTCCATTCTGATGGCATGACAATAACCAAATTCGGATCGATAACCGGATGTTGGTGCCAATACCCAAACATCTGTGCCTCCGTTAGGTATGTATCAGTGCCGACAAGCAGAAATTGGTACATTTTGGTGGGAAGAATCACAGATTTTTGTTGCTAGACAAGCGCCATAAAACGGGATAACCAATAACTGAGGATTGCCTTTAGTATAAGGCAGCTGCAATGATTTCTATTTTGTAGTACTCATATTAGGGGAATTAAACTCCTATTAACTGCAAATCATAACCTCTTAAGAGCATGTACTTGCACAATGAAAACACTTAGAATTAAAAAATTCATGTGAGTAACTTTTTTTTATGCATTCCATTAACAATGATTTCCTATTCCATAATACAGTGTAATTACATGAACAAACACAATTAAACAATGAAGCACAGCATAATCAATAAAAACAAGCATGGAAAAGTTTTAATAAATTAAGATTTTCTATTCTGTAGTGCATATAGAACTGTAATTGTCATTCTTTTAACCACATATCTTAAGATTTCTCATAACATGGTCAAACAATGAAACAAAGAACCATGGTGCAATCAATTAAGCGATTTTCTATATGGTAGTCCTTGAGTTACGAAGCTTTCGAATTGTGATATTTTGAAGTTATGATGTTGATGCCAGTTACAATACTGTGAAGTTAAGATGGTGATACTGTTACGACAATATTAAAATATATCTTAAATCTTGCGCAACAGGCACAGGAAGCAGTGTACAATGTACGAAGCGTTGTGCTGGGATGTCTATCTCTCACCCAGACTGATCCCTCACTCACACCCACCATCTACAGTGTAAAATTGTGTCAGCAAGAGTCTCCAGCTGGTGGTGTAATAAAGAAGCATCCATCACTTTAGAGCAGAAAACCAAAATTATCAACCAGCATGCCGCAGGAAAGGCAGTCATGGCCACTGCATGTGACGAGCATCTATCACAGCCAACCGTATCCACCATCGTTAAGGATAAGAAACAGATATGGATGCTGTAAAGACATATACTTCAGTTCAATTCACAATTACATATAACAAAAGAAGAGGACAGAGCCTTTGGAAGAAATGGAGGAGTTGGAGCAGTTACTGGTCACATGGACAGAAGACCAGATACAGAAGCATATGCCACAAAGCTTCTTGACCATTCAAAAAAGGCACACTTGCTATTCGAGGCACTAAATAAACACTACAACGATACCCACAACAAAGATTTTGTATTAAGTCATGGATGGTTTCAGCATTTCAAAACCCACCATAACTTTCATAGTGTGAAAATTAGCAAAGAAGCCTCAACTGAACATAGAATGAAACTTTTCAATAAAATGGATGTGAACTTGGAACAATTTGCTAAAGTTGAGAGAGGACTTCAAGACATTCTTGCATGTTACCGAGTCATTTCTGAAGAAAAAAAAATGCACTGTGCATAGATACAATGGATTAATTCTTCAAGAAAATTTCTCCAGTGCCATCACCTTCATCTTGTGAAGATTTTTCCATCAAAATCATACCCCCTGTAATACCTGAACTAACGGCCAAAGAAATAACATCTGAAGAGGAGCAAATTGATGAACCTGCTGCTTCATCATTGCCATCCTCTTCTTCCAATATTTAGCTCAACATAGCCATCAATGGCCTGACATTGTGCAGGTATACCAATGAGGGACTGAATCTTGGTGAGCAGTACAGTACTATTGGCAAGAAAAGTAATGATACACTTTTCATTAGCTTTTGTTCATCAAATTTCAATTTTTATTTTAATGAAAACACATAATCTTGGTAAATTTACTCTATAATAAAAAAAAAAATACAGTGGAACCTCAACATACGAAAGTCCCTATTTACGAAAACTCCAAGTTACAAAAGCAAAGACAAAGATTTTTTTGCTTCTGCATACGAAAATAATTCAGGTTACAAAAGGGTGTACTGTAAAGTCCGAGATTCGGCCACACCACCAAGAACAATTTCAAAACTCGCGTGCCTCTAACTCTGTAGGCTTGCCAACAACCTCCCACTCTCCCATTGGTTCCTGATGCTAGTCACTGCCGTAAGATCCTGCTCTCCTATTGGTCAGCATCTATCCCATCATGCCTCTATGTAAAGGCGTCCTTCGGCCACTTCGTCGGAATTCGTTCCTTCACATATACGTATTTTGTTTGTTAATGTAAATTCGTGTTAGTGATTTCACTTTCTACTTGTATGTATACTTTATCGTGTTGTGTGTGAACTTAATTAACTTAATTATAGCCATGGGTCCCAAGAATGTTGCTGATGTTCACGGAAAGAAGAGGATGCTTTCTATGGAGACAAAGATGGAGATCATTAAAAAGTATGAAGCTGGAATGCGGCCGAAATCCGTCAACGATAGGCACCATCCTTAAGCAGAAGGAAGCCATTAAAGCAGCTACACCTTCCAAGGGCATGACTATTTTGTCCAACAAGAGCAGCCATGTGCATGATGAGATGGAGAGGCTGCTTCTTGTATGGATAAAAGATAAAGAAATCACTGGCGATACGATAACGGAGACGGCAATCTGCCACAAGGCCAGCGCTATTTTCGGTGATCTGATTGCCCAGGCCAAAGATGACGGAGAAGGGACACTGACGCCAACCCCAGATTTCAAGGCTTCTTGTGGGTGGTTTGATAAATTCCGTAAACAGACTGGCATCCATTCGGTGGTGCGGCATGGGGAGGCTGCCAGCTCGGACACGACAGTGGCCGAAGCCTTTATTAAGACGTTCAACAAAATGACGATCAAAGAAGGCTACAGTTCTCAGCAAGTCTTCAACTGTGACGAGACTGGCTTTTTTTGGAAAAAAAATGCCTCGTTGGATGTACATCACAGTGGGTAAATCTGTTTCGGCCCGACAGTGAAGAAATTCTTGGGAGAGAAGTGCCTTTCTATGAAAAGTCTGCTGTTGTTGGACAATGCCCCTGCTCACCCTCCTGGCCTTGAGGAAGATATCCTAGCGGAGTATTCTTCCATCAAAGTTCTTTATTTTCTGCCTAACACAACCGCTCTCCTCCAGCCCGTTGGACCACCATGTGATATCGAACTTCAAGAAGCTGTATACGAAACATCTCAAGAGATGTTTCGACATCACCGTAGGAGCATTTCGATATCGTCATATGCATCCGACTCATCGACCAAGCTTGGCAGGAGGTTTCGAGGTGAACCCTGAATTCTTCGTGAAGGAAACTCTGGACTGATGCCATATCTGCCAGAGACTTCGAGGGATTCAACGTGGGCGAAGCTGATGCAGATTCAGAAACGGTTGACGATCCTGAAACTGTTTCGCAACCAGATCTTGACGAGATCGTTGCACTCGGCAAGTCTATGGGGATGGTCATCGACGAGGACAACATCAATGACCTTCTCGAGGAGCACCAAGAGGAACTTACGACGGATGACCTGAAGGAAATGGAGGCCATGCAACATAACGTCGTTCAAAAAGAGATCTCTAGCAGCGGCGAGGAGGAGGAGGAGGACCCTATGACAACAGCAGAAATTAAGGATGCTCTAGCTCCTTTTCATAAAGTGCAATCATTTGTAGAAAAGACACACACTAAAAAGGCTTACACAGGTTGTATGCTTGCACAGTTCAATGACGTATGCCTGAGTCATTTCAGGAACATTGTGAAAAGCAGGCAGAAGCAATCTTCCTTGAATAGTTATTTTTTAAAGAGGCCTTTAGTAATAGTAAGCAAACAGGAAGATCCAAGTGATACAAAAAAAACAAAGTTGAAAGTGGTGAAGCAATTGAAATTTTGTAAAAAAAAAAAAAAAAAAAAAAAAAAAAAAAAAAAAATGTAAAGTATAAAAAAGAAAAAAAAAAATGTAAAAAAAAAAAAATTAATTAAGTTTTTTGTAAAGTTAAGTATCATGTTTTCTGCCATTTGTTAATGTTTCATAAAGTTTATTGTTAATGTTTTCTGCCATTTTTAAATGTGTTTCGTAAAGTTAAGTGTTCATGTTTTCTGCCATTTGTCCTCCTCTGTCGCCACTTTTGGAGATCACCTCACTTGAAAGGTAAGGCTCCACATTTTACTACATATGTACGTACAGTATTTCTTGTACCATGTACACTAATAGTACACTTAATATACAGGTACATATATTATATGTAGTTTATGTTGGATATTGAATGTAGGGCTTGGAACAAATTAGGCAATTTACATGTAAAACATGGTTTGAGATACGAAAAAATCAGGTTACGAAAGCCGCTTCGGAATGGACTAATTTCGTATCCTAAGGCACTATTGTACACTGAAAATAACGTATATCATATACATATGTTAAATCTGCAAAAATTACAAATTTTCTAAGACAATTTGTATTTTTCATAGCTACAAACCTGAGGTCTTAACAATAGGATCATTTCTAGCACCTAGCTGGATCCGGTTAAAAAGCAGATGAAAGCAAGGAATCTTGTGATATCTGGCAACGCATGCGTAGATCGGGTGAAGAGTGGTCAAGGACCACGCACCTACGACAACGCGTCAAGTCTTTCCCAACTCAGGATGTTTAACAAACAGAGGGGCAGCTGGAGGCGGGCAGTATGATGTTAAGACCTCAGGTTTGAAGCTATGAAAAATACTAATTGTCTTAGAAAATTTGTCATTTGTTCATATGCAAGCAAAGCTTCGGTCTTAACAATAGGATACTCATACTTGGAAGGAGGTACAAGACATCCTAAACCGGCTGGGGGCCTACCTACCAGTCCAGCTTCCAGAAGAAATGACTTCTGGAGAGGGACTGAAGCCTGTTGAGAAGCTAGATAAATTTATATCTAACCACGCAGACCCTGAGTGATGTACCATGATATATGGGAATCATTGTATAGGGAAACAAAAAGAAACTTTGACTGTCCAATAGCAAACCAATTCACCAGGGTTTGTACTATTCCCAACAAGGCGCCTTCTTGCCAAGGAGTGGAGCATATACTACCAGATAGAGGGTTTGATATTATATATTAAGCGACCACACTATCAGTATGACTACCTTACTAACCTGTATCAGACCAGTCCAGCGAATGACGTGTCTACTCCTTAACCGGCCCGAAGGAAGAAGGAAAGGAAGAAGGAAAGGTACAAGAGAAAGGAGACCAACCAACTCACTCATTCTTTCATCCACACAATCATCTCAGGTAAGATACAAAAGTGCCCTGTTAACCCTTTAACGCCGATTGGACGTATTAAACGTCGACATAAATTGTCTGTTGGGTGCCGATTGGACGTATGGTACGTCGATAAAAGAAGTTTTTTTTTAAATTCGCGGAAAAATACTTATAGGCCTACCAGGCGAAAACTTTTTAATCACACACCTTGGGGGATGCTGGGAGCTCACAGATCAAGGCGTTGCTTTGTTTACAATCGTTATGCAGGCGCGCAAGCGTGAATTTCTTTCTTATTGCACTAAAAAGTATCAGTGACACATCTCAGAAATTATTTCATCACTTTGACATAATTTTTGCACCATTCTAAATTAGCAGTTACATAAAATTTTATATATGGAAATGTGCGCAATTTCATGTACAATACATCTAAAAACAACCCATGGTTGTAGCTTTTATCAGTTTTGAAATATTTTCATATAAATAACGATAATTGCCAAAAAAATTTCAACCTTCGGTCAACTTTGACTCTACCGAAATGGTCGAAAAACGCAATATATTCTAGTAATATTCAATCATTTACCTTCATTTTGCTACAAATTGGAAGTCTCTAGCACAATATTTCGATTTATGGTGAATTTATGAAAAAAACTTCCGAAAAAAATCAGAAATTTTTTCGTGCGATTGTCGTAATGTTTGCACCATTTTAAATTAGCCGTTACATAAAGTTTTATATATGAAAATGTGCACAATTTTATGTAGAATACAACAAAAAATAATTGAAGGTTGTAGCTTTTCTCATTTTTGAAATATTTGCATATAAATCACGATAAATAGAAAAAACCACGTTCGGTCAACTTTGACTGTACTGAAATGGTTGTAAAACGCAATTGTAACCTAATACTCTTACAGTCTAGTAATATTCAGTCATTTATCTTCATTTTGAAGCAAATTCAAAGTCTCTAGCACAATATTTAGATTTATGGTGAATTTAAAAAAAACTTTCCTTCCTTCCGCGCGCGGATTCTCCGCCGGAAATCTCAGAAATGCGTACATCGCATTCTCGTAATATTTGCTCCATTTCATATTAGGCGTTTCATAGAGTTTTATGTATGAAAATGTGTGCAATTTTATGTAGAATACAACAAAAAATAATTGAAGGTTGTAGCTTTTCTCATTTTCAAAATATTTGCATAAAAAAAATTATATAAAAAAATTTGATATTCAGTCAACTTTAACTCGTCCGAAATGGTCAAAAACTGCAATTGTAAGCTAAAACTCTTACATTATATTAATATTCAATCATTTATCTTCATTTTGAAACAAATTGGAAATCTCTAGAACAATATTTCGATTTATATTGAATTTTTTAAAAAACATTTTTGCGTCCGCGCGTTACGATTCATGCATCATTTTGATAATATTTTCTCTGTGTTGCTTTGATCATTTTACAATGTGTTACATACCAAAATGATCGCAATTTAGTGTACAATACAACGAAAAAAATTAACTTGATAGCTTTAACCATTTTGCTCACAGCGCGATTTGAATACAATTATATATGAAATTTTGTTTTCGCGCTATCATATATATCGCATTATTTATACAGTGGTACCTCAAGATACGAAATTAATCCGTTCCAAGGCGGCCTTCGTATAATGAGTTTTTCGTATCTTGGAACACATTTTACATGTAAAATGGCTAATCCGTTCCAAGCCCTCCAAAAACACCCCATTAAATTTCATAATAAAGCTAAATTGACCTATAAACAATGAAATACTACAACAATTTGGACCATTCAATACCTAAATTAAGAATAAAAATCGAAAACCTGTAAATAAAGTGTATATTAGTGTACAAGAAATATTATTACTGTAATGTAAAATGTGGAAGCTTACCTTTTGAGTGAGGCTATCTCCGATAGTGGCGGCAGAGGAGGAGGAGGACAAACGGCAGATAACGTACGTACGTACACTTAACTTTATGAAAATACACAAAAAATTTAAGGAAAACCATAAAACTAAAATTTACGAAACACCTTAACAAAACTGCAACACTTAACTTACAAAAATCTAGAAATTACGTAAACATTTTTTTTTTTTTACTTTTTTTTTTTTTTACTTTTACGTAGGCTTTCTTTTTTTTTTTTTTTTTTTACAGAATTTCAACTTCATCACCGCTTTCAACGTTCTGTTTTTCATCACTTGGTTCTTCCTTTTTGCTTTCAACTTTCTGTTTTTTATCACTTGGTTCTTCCTTTTTGCTTACTCCTGCTAATGCTGAAGGCCTCTTTAAAAAATAACGATCCAAGGAAGATTGCTTCTGCCTACTTTTCACAATGTTCCTGAAACGACTCAAGCAAACGTCATCGAACTGCGCAAGCATGCGACCTGTGTGAGCCTTTTCGGGGTGTCTTTTTTCGATAAACAATTGCACTTTATGAAAAGCGCCTAGAATATCCTTAATTTCTGCCGTTGTCATAGGCTCCTCCTCCTCTTCCTCGCCGCTGCTAGAGAACTCCTCTTGAACGACATTAAGTTGCAGGCCTCCAACTCCTTCAGGTCATCCGTCGTAAGCTCCTCTTGGTGCTCCTCGAGAAGGTCGTTGATGTCGTCCTCGTCGACGACCAGCCCCATGGACTTGCCGAGTGCAACGATCTCATCAAGATCTGGTTGCAAAACAGTTTCGGGATCATCAACTGTTTCCGACTCTGCAGTACCAGCTTCGCCCACGTCGAATCCCTCGAAGTCTCTGGCGGATACGGCATCAGGCCAGAGTTTCCTCCACGAGGAATTCAAGGTTCACCTCGAAACCTCTTGCCAAGCTAGGTCAATGAGTCGGATGCAAATGACGATGTCGAAATGCTCCTTCCAAAATTGACGCAAGGTGAGGTTTGTGGTATCGGTGATGTCAAAACATCTCTTGAAAAGATGTTTCGTGTACAGCTTCTTAAAGTTCGCTATCACTTGCTGGTCCATGGGCTGGAGGAGAGGGGTGGTGTTGGGCGGAAGAAAAAGAATCTTAACGAAGGAATACTCCGCTAGGATATCTTCCTCGAGGCCAGGAGGGTGGGGAGGGGCATTGTCCAACACCAGCAGACATTTCAGGGGGAGGCGCTTCTCTTCCAAAAAACTCTTCACAGTCGGGCCGAAACACAGATTTACCCACTCCGTGAACAAAAGCCTCGTTACCCAGGCTTTTGCATTAGCCCTCCACATCACTGGAAGCTTCTCCTTCAACACTTTGTGGGCCTTGAAGGCTCGAGGAATCTCGGAGTGATACACCAGTAGGGGCTTCACCTTGCAATCCCCACTGGCGTTCGAACAAAGTGCGAGCGTAAGCCTGTCTTTCATAGGCTTATGCCTGGGTAGCTTCTTCTCTTCCTCCGTGATGTATGTCCGACGAGGCATTTTTTTTCCAAAAAAGGCCAGTCTCATCACAGTTGAAGACTTGCTGAGAACTGTAGCCTTCCTTGGTCATCATCTCGTCGAACGTCTTTTTAAAGGCTTCGGCCGCTTTCGTGTCCAAGCTGGCAGCCTCCCCATGACGCACCACCGAATGGATGCCAGTCCGTTTACGAAATTTCTCGAACCAGCCATGTGAAGCCTTGAACTCTGGGGTTGGTGTTGAAGTCCCTTCCCCTCCCTCGTCTTCCGCCTGCGCAATCAAATCGCCGAAAATAGCACTGGCCTTGTGAGCGATTGCTGTCTCCGTTACTGTGTCGCCAGCGATTTCTTTGTCTTTTATCCAGATGAGGAGCAGCCGTTCCATCTCGTCGTGCACATGGCTCCTCTTGCTGGACAAAATAGTGATGCCCTTCGATGGTGTAGTTGCTTTGATGGCATCCTTCTGTTTAAGGATGGTGCCTATTGTCGACGGATTACGGCCGTATTCCTTTGCGATCACACTCAATCGCATACCAGCTTCGTACTTCTTTATGATCTCCATCTTTGTCTCCAGAGACAGCATGCGCTTCTTTCCGTGAATTTCAACTTTCTTGGGACCCATGACTACGTTAATTTACGTAAAGTTACACAAATACGTAATAATACAGTCTTCGCACAACACGATAATATGTACTGCAACGAAATCACTAACGAATTTACGTTACTAAACGAAATCGTTGGAGCGAACGAATGCCGATTGTGTACGGTAAAGTTTCGGGTGCGGAGTGGCCGAGCTAAGGGACGCCAGCGCGTACGTATAGAAGATGCATGATGGGAGGGATGCTGTCCAATCAGAGAGAAGGATCTCATGGCTTGGCTAGCATCAGGAACCAATGGGAGAGCAGGAGGATGGTGGCGAGTCTACTAGCACTAAGATGGCGGCGTGCGGCGCGAGTTTCAAAATTGTTATCGGGCGAATCTCGGACTTTCAGAAACCTTTCGTATCTTGAAAACTTTTGTATGTAGAGCAGTAAAATTTTTCGCATTGGCTTTCGTAACTTGGATTTTTCGTAAGTTGAGCCTTTCGTATCTTGAGGTACTACTGTATATGATAACGATAATTTTTTCATTTCTGATGGTTGCATATGAAACTTCAGGCAATGAAAAAAAAGGAGCCAAAAATGAACTCTTAATCTTGAAAACTGAGCGCGCTGTGATTTAAAAAAAAAAAAAAAAAAAAATTCCGCTTCCGTGCTCACTCCGAGACCCCCTCAGCATACGGGAGACGATTTTTATTATACCCCTTCGGCATTAAAGGGTTAAGGGCAACTATTGAGTTACACAACCTGTTGGGGAGCCACCACAGGACCCAGGGAAAACGTGTCCGTAGATCTGTGGGCAACATCCTTAAGATCATAGATCTGTGGGCAACATCCTTAAGATCGTAGATCTGTAGGCAACATCCTTAAGATAGAAAGAGGTAAACATGGACATGCGTAACCAAGTACCAGCGCTCAGCGCTCTATGTACAGCCAAGTTCTTTTTGAAAGCCAGAGAGGGACCAATACCCCTAACGTCATGCGCTCTAGCCTGCACAGACGTGGTGGTGGAATCATCAAGAGTCAAGTATGCCTATTTGATGGCTTCCTGTATCCAAAAAGAAATAGTATTCTTAGACACCTTTCTTCTTACGGCCTGCACTAACAAAAAGTCTGTGGCAGTCTGGTCTAAGGTGCCGGGTCCTTTTAAGATAGCAACACAGGGCCCGGACAGGGCACAACAAAAGCTCTTGAGCATCACCACCCACAAAGTCATTCAGTGAGGGAATGGAAAATGAAGTGAACCTGTCATCGTGCACAGAGGGATTTTGGGTCTTGGCCACAAATTCCAGGACAAATTCGAAGGACACTGACCCCCTACCTCTGGTGTGCTTCACATCATAGCATAGACTGTGGAGCTCTCCTACCCTCTTGGAAGATGCCAAGGCCAGAAGGAAAACTGTCTTGAGCGTCAAGTTCTGTTAGTGAAGCTCTTGAGAACCAAGGAAACATCCCATGTCAGAGGCTTGAGCTCTCTAGGAGAACTCGACTGCTCAAACCCCTTAACTAGCAAGAAAAGTTCCCAGGAAGAGATGTCGATACCTCTAAGGCATAACACCAAACTCAGGGCCGCCCTGTAGCTTCTAATGGCAGAAACGGACAAACGTTTCTCGTCTCTGAGGAAGGTTGAAAAGTCTGCTATTCGTTGAATAGAGGTTGCGAGTGGAGAAAAACCCTGTTTACGACACCAATCACAGTAGATCCCCCATTTGCCTTTGTAAACTGCGGAGGTCGACTTTCTGAGACTGCTGGACATATGCCCTGCTGTTCTCTGAGAAAAGCCTCTTGCTCGGAGGAGATACTCGATAGCCTCCAACCATGAAGAGACAGTGATTCTATTGGCTGGTGGAACCTTTCCGCATGCGGCTGACACAGATGTCACCATGGGGGAATTTCCCTCAGAACCTCTGACAACAAGCACAGCAGATCTAGGAACCATTCCGCCTGAGGCCACAGAGGGGTTACCAAAGTCATCTTGAGACCCTGTGAACTCATTAGCCTGTTCAGAACTTGACGGATCAAACAAAACAGAGGGAAGGCATACACCTCCAAGTTGTCCCAGGGATGTTGGAATGAGTCCTCTGCTAAAACACTAAAGGATCTGGGACCACAGAACAGAATATCTCTAGCTTCCTGTTGAAGCGAGTCGCAAAAAGGTCCGGCATGGGTTTCCCCCAAACCAGGAAGAGCTTGTCTCCTACCACTTGATGAAGGGACCACTCTAATGAATTGCTGACCGCCCACTGGTGAACCACGACGGTCAAGGCGTGAAGTTGAGAAGAAACCAGGCCTCCCTGCTTGTTCACATAGGCTACCACCATGGTGTTGTCCAACATGAGAGTGACAGAATGACCTACCTTCTCCCAAAACTCCTTAAGACCCAGGAAGGCTGCCTTCAACTCCAAGACGTTGATATGTTGCAGTTTGTCCTCCAAACTCCAAACACCTGAAGCGATGAGGCCACCTAAATGAGCCCCTCAACCTGTGAGAGAGATGTCTGAGAACAAAAGGAATTCCAGTAGAAGAGAACACAGAGGGACACCCTTCAAAAGATTCGGATCATCCAACCACCAACGAAGGTCTTCTCTCACTTCCAGAGACAGAGGAACCTTTAACAGGGGTGAGTCCCCCGCCGGAGACCATAATTCTCCCAGTCTCCATTGCAGAGACCGAAGATGAAGACGCCCATGAAGAACCTGCCACAGATGAGCCGACTGATGTGGTTCCGACAGGAAGTGGCACGCCACCACTCACAACTTCTCCAATCTCTGATACAATGGGAAAACTTTTGCCACTGTAGTATCGATGACCATGCCCAGGTAGAGAATCCTTTGACTGGGTACGAAGTTCGACTTTTCCTGGTTGACTACAATGCCCAGTTCCAGAACCAAAGTAGAAGATCCCTGTCCTGCAGCAGCTTTTCCCTGGAAACTGCCAAGACCAACTAATCGTAGAGGTACCTCAGCAAATGGATCTCCTGAGCATGGGCCCAACTTGACAAGAGAGAGAAGACTCTTGTGAACATTTGAGGGGCTGTTGTCAGCCCGAAGCATAGGACTTTGAACTCGAAGACCTTGTCCCCAAAAAAGGAGTGAAGGAACTTCCAGGATGTCGGATGAATAGGGATTTGGAAGTATACGTCCCTTAAGTCTATCAATAGCATGAAGTCGCCTTCCCTCACAACCAACACCGAACACGGGGTCTCCATCCTCCCGATTCCTTGGGTACCAAGATGTGACTGTAAAACCCCGGAGACGGAAGCACCACTTCCTCTATCCCATCCTTGTCTAGTATCTTCTGCACTTCCTCCCGAAGAGCCAAAAACTTCAGAGAATCTGGAGGATATGCCTTCCTGAGCTGCGGCTTGTCCAACAGAGGAGGAGAGAAGTTAAATGGCAGTAGGTACCCCACCCGAAGGACATCTACCATCCACTTCTTCTCCCAATAACTCTCCCACTTGGCCCAATGGCCCGCCTGGCACCCCCCCCACCTGTGCCGCGGGAGAGGGAGAGGTGCCTAACCTACAGACGGCCCCCTTTACCTCTGCCTCTTGGGCCCCTTCTTGGCTCAAAGGAATGAGAGCAAAATGGATGTTGGTCCTCTGACCTAAGCTGAGCTGAATGGGAATGCCTGCCGAAATCGAACTCCTCGACGGCCTACCAGGCGACGATCTTCTTGACTGCTGCTAGACAGGGTGAGGAGGAGGAGACGGACGTCTCCAAGGACGAGACTCGGACTTAGACATGGCCTGGTGCACCAGTCTGTCTTTGGTGTCAGCCCGGAGCCGGTCCATCACATTTTTTAGCTCGGTCCAAGGAAACAAAAATTGGGACTCCAACAGATCTCCGTTTCTCGATGCCAGCAAGGACTCTGTGTCAACTGATCTCTCCAACATAGATAATGCCGCATCTCTTCTAATCAGAAGAAGGTTAGCCCATAAATTAACACTGAGGTGAGCCATATATGAAAATGCCTTGCCTCCGGACTGCAACAGACTGGCAAGCGAGGATGCACTCGCCAACCCTTCTGGGGACCTGTCGGAAGCTATCTTGGCAATGACCACAGACCAGAAGTCCAGCCAAGAAACCGTCTGCAACATGGAGGCTTCTGTAGATTCCAACGCTGAGGCATCTTGTGGAGACACGGACGGAGCCATGGACCTCACCTGCTCCAAAGTTAATCCTGGCTTCAGGTGAATGATGTCTGGGTTAAGATGGCGCAACATCAAAAATGCAGAGTTTGTAGCATAGTACTTCCTATGTCTCGTGAGAGGCGGGGGTAGTAGCTTGGCAGAGCCCCTAGAGCGAAGCGAACCGTCCCGGTCCGAAACAGAGGCGTTAACCTTATGCAAGACCGACTGGACGTGCCCCGACAAGGGAAACTGAAGAGATGATTTGGGATCCTGCGTAGCTCCCACCAAGGCTTCCAAGCAAGAAGGAGTGTAAGACGACCGAGCCTGAGTCCTACTTTCCATATTGTTGAACCCACGAATGAGATCGACAACTTCCAAAAAGGAAGACAAAAACTCTTGCGTGTCTCCCTCCCCCTGCTCCGGCAACGGAGACCGACGACGAGAAGACTGTGTAGGCTCCTCTAAGGCACCTTCCTCATAAAAATTAATGAAAGGATCAGCAGCCAAACAGCCCGAAACACCAACTAACCTGTCTAGGCTGGGTCCACATGCCAGCTCCCAAGACGAACCCACTACTACTACACTAGGAACATCACTCCTCCAACAGATGACTCATTAACATGTCCGTGAATGGTCACAGGCGTGGCAGACGTACGAACGTGAGTTGGAGAGGAATCCCCAACACTCGAGATTGAAGGAGGATCCCCCAGAGTTGAACTCTTGGAAGCACCAAGGAGAGGGGCAGGCAAACACTCCTGCTGCACCAACTCTGTGGTCACCACCTTCGACCTCTTGACAGGCACCTCGAGATCCTTACGGTGACGAATAGGCCCTGGAGAAGTAGGAGCACTTGCATCATGTGCACGGACAGGGGAGGTTGCAACACGATCGTGATGTGCACGTACAGGGGAGGTTGCAACACGCTCGTGATGTGCACGGACAGGGGAGGTTGCAATATGCTCACGACTCGATACAGAGGATGAAGCAGCCACTGCAGATACACAAGGAAGATACACAACTCTCCGAAACACCAACACTCTTGAGAACACGTCTGCCTTAGTCTTCCAACGCTTGATACGCCGACGTGGCGTAGAGGGAGAAGAGGGAGAGGAAGACAGCACTGGTTTCTTACGTGATCTCTTGGAGGAGGCGGGGACGATGCAACATGTTTCCTTCCAGGCAGCCAACTTATCATCCAAAACAGAGTCCAACCTCTTAAGCACTGCCTCGCATATAACCTCAGACTGATCTGCAAGAAAGGATCCGTTGGCATGCAAGGGAGATGCAGCGAGCTGGGCGGCAGAGATGACGTCATGGCTGAGAGAGGCAACGCAGAGGAGACGACTGGGAGTGATGCCATCGATGGAAGTGACATTACAAGGGTGGTGACGTCACGGCTTCCCCTCGGTCTGAAGGGGAAGCAGATGCCACCGACGGAGGAATACACAACGACTGATCCTGTGACGTCATCAACGGGGCTGACGCCACGGCTTCCCTCCAACTCGAAGAAGCGGCAACAGTCACTGGCGGAGCAATAGAAGATGGCTGACCTTGGCTACCCATGAAGACAAGGCCGGGAGGGAGGGAGGGGGTAGGGACTAGCCAGCATGAGGAGGGGGGTAGTGAGCCTCCATAAAGTGCGCTAGCAACCCCTCCAAGGACGGGGGACCCCCTAGCCCGAGCGTCTTTCAAATCGCCACCATCTTGGATGCCTCTGACTGGAATAAATGAGAATGATGAAAAAGCCTCCCAACTTCCAGGGAATCAAATTAACTCCCTAAGAAGAAGGGGCGACATTACAAAAGTCAGCCTGGGGGCCTCCCAATACGACAAATCAATGTTAGAAAAGGAGGGAGACACAGGAACAACGATACTATAGGGGGTGAATACTGAAGGAGACGAAGCATTGGGAAGAAGCAAAAATCCTTCCCATGAAGGAAGAGTCAAAACCTTCTGATGCTCTCTTGCTATAAAACAACTTCCACTGCTCTTTAGGCCATGCCCGGCATTCCGTGCAAGGATTCATTATAGTACAAAAATTAGAACAGCACCTGCTACAAGTGATAATGGGGATCGGTTGCCGCCGAAGCCAAAACACGAGAACACGGAAAACCTGGAATTCCGGGCACACACGTTGACAAGGTTGAGAAGGAGCAGAAGCCATAATATCAGCCACACACACACACACACACACTTAACACAAACGAAACAGGCAATGAACTGGGTAAAGGCCGGGAGAGGTCAACCACAACTCTCGACCAGGCGGTTAAAGAAAAGATTGACACAGTGGCGTAGGTGCGTGGTCCTTGACCACTCTTCATCCGATCTACGCATGTGTTGCCAGATAACACAAGATTCCTTGCTTTCCTCTGCTATTTAACCGGATCCAGCTAGGTGCTAGAAATTATCCTATTGTTAAGACCGAAGGTTTGTTCGGGTATGAACAATAAAAACGTTCAGATACTTAAAAACACCATGCATGTCTAAAGTAATTGGAATTTCTCAGATGAATTCGTTCATCAAGATCTGGAAGATAGAGTGGGTGATAGCTGGTTGTGTTACGTTGTGTCACAATGACAATATTTACTTGTTTTTCTTATTGAACTGATTATTTTGCATCATCAGAAGTAGTAATGATCATTACTTTAGTTTCTACAAATTTATATTTGTATTCCAAAGCATTTAAAGTTAGCTGGCATCAATGGTGGTCAAAGTTGAGCAAATATAATTAAAACCACAAGAGTATTCTCTATGTCTATGATGTGAGAAGGATAAGTCACTGGATACTCGTGTAACAGCTTTATCACTAGGGGACATTTTACAAAGCTACTGTCATTATTATGGTTAAAGTAGCCTGTCAACTTGAAGATTTTCTGGCTATGCCCACATTAAAAGCAGTTTGGAGTTAGCCTACCCAGCTAACATGGCTGCATTACTTTGCCGTAAGACTTAAAGATCTCCCAATGCATCAGCATTTTTTGCATGATATAAAACTTCCATTGCCTATGCAATAGATATTGAGTTATTTGTGGCAATTAATATTTTTACTCTACACAGCTTTTTACATTAACTTGTGGATGAAAATCCATTTTCAAAAGTACAGACTACATCAAGAATGCAAGAATGACTGTAGCTGTGATTAAAATTTTCCACTTCTTTTTACAATCTTTGAATGTTACAGCAACTGTTCAATGAAATCAAGATTGGGGTATGAATTTCTTAACCAGAATACTACTATGGTCCCTTCAAATTTAATCTAGCATAGTGAAGCACAATCTTGGCAGCCATATCACCCTGTTTCCCAAGAATCTGTGCATCGACTCACTGCCCTTTCTTCTTGCCTTTCCCCATCACAAGTCCATCACTAATTCTATAAGTCTCTTTCTCTCTACACTTCAAAAAATACTTTAAAAATCTATTATCACTCAATCTCTCAAAGTAAATATAAATCATTTAAGTAGCTATAAATAGGCCTATGCTTTCATGTAAGCAGATTTTGCTTGTGTTCTCTCACGCCACTTCTAAAACATATTTTAAAAACATATTATAACTCAATCTCTCTAAGAAAATATAATGAATCAAGTATCTCTACAGATAGGCCTATGCTTATGCTCTCACTCATCATAATATTGCATTCACTCCTGTATTGTTCCTCACAATTTCCATTGAATATTGCCCAAATTTTAAAACTTCTCATTATTTAAGATCCTACTAATTACATATGAATTTTACTTAATTTCAACGTCATAAAATCACTTAAGAGCAAGGTTTCACAGTAAGTTTTAAAGAAGGACGATTGTTATTTTACTCTGGACTGACGTTACCAAATCAACATTAACAAACGATATAGAGGTTGTTACTGTATTCAATATTCAAGAATAAATGATTATAGAACTTCAACAGAATCTTTATGGTTTGAAGTTACTGGAAATCTAGAAAGCAACAAACATGACATTTTTGAAAGTAAAATGTATTTTTCCCCTAACCATACAAACCTAGAGTCCTTTACTCAGGATAGATTTGAGCTCAGCTGAAACTAATGGCTAATACATTCTTTTATATGCTGAGTTAGTTAACTACCGGGCCGGTGGTTACCTGCCCGGCGGTGGGGAAGCACCGCCTACCCACCAGCTCACCGAGTCGTCACTTTGATTACAGCAAGGACTTTGATGATGACCCCTGAATCAAGGGGGTAGGTGTTTGGCGGGACCGTACAAGTAAAGGACTCCAGGTTTGTATGGTCAGGGAAAAATACATTTTACTTTAAAAATGTCATTTGTTCCTACACTTTACTATACAAACCTTCCGTCCTTTACTTAGGTCGTGTTGGCTGAGAATGGAACCCGGGCTTATAGCTCGGGGTCGTGGATCCTTCACCCCGCAAGCCATGGTAAATGTGACCTGCTGGCTGATGGCCTGGGTATCAAAGGCGTGAGCGTAGAACTCTCTCTGGCAACCAAAACCAGGCTATATATTCATAAAGGGTTTGTTGGGTTGCAGCACACTCCCCCTCGGAAAGGAGTGTGGCGACTGAAATCGGTGCTGGAAAACGGGTTTCGATGCTGTGGCCCCAAGTAAGGGGGGAAAGGTAAAAAGAAAATAGGTCAGTTATTCTCACACATTCACCCCCAGCCTGATATGGAACCTCGATTTGATACTTCCGACCTCTGAGGGCACGGAGTCAGTTAAACCACTTGGTGAGCGGCTACCACATGACCAAGGTCAGTTGTATTGAGGTAGGTGTGGGTACAGTCTCTAAGGTAGAACCTGGTGAAGGTGGAAGGGCGAGACCATGTGCCGGCTTCCATCACCTGGGTAACAGAGAGGTTCTTCTTGAAGGCAAGAGATGTGCTCATTCCACACACATTGTGAGCCTTCGCTCGACTGGTACCAGCAAGTGGAGAAGAGGGAGGGAAGAGAGTACGTCAAATCACCTCTCGAATACGGTGTGAAATAACAATTTTTGAAAGTAAATTGTATTTTTCCTAAGTATACAAACCTGCGGTCCTTTACATAAGTAATTACTTTCAGCGTAGTTGGAGTTACAGCCGTTTAAATTCTTGAACAAGGTGGTTAGGCAGTAGCTACCGTCTGGTAGGTGGGTAGGCCCGCCTGCCCGGATGTAAACACTCCACTTTGCCTTTTGGTATAGGATGGCATGAGGTGGGCATAAATGTATAGGACCTCAGGTTTGTATAGTTAGGAAAAATACAATTTACTTTTAAAAATTGTGATTTGTTCCTACACGATGTACAAACCCTTGGTCCTTTACATAAGGAAGACTCACTAATTGGTGGGAGGAATATGAGTGAGCCTCTAGAACTGACTGGATTCTGCACACCTGGGCTATTCCTCCCGGTCGTAAGAGCGAGGAGGAGTGCCCTGCCTCTGACAACTTGATTGGAGTATAGGAGCTGCATGATCAAGTCAGACTTCTGGGCCTTTTTGAAATGAGTGAGGAATCGTAACTCATCCAAAAATGGGCTGGGAAGAATATTTAAGAGTCGGAGGCATTAATGCAAGTTCTGGGAAGGGCTTGCATTATTGCCAGCCTACTTCCTCCCCTTGCTAGAGGAAGGAGCGGGATTGCTTCTATGATTCTTATAAGAAAAATAGAAAGGAAGCTCGATGTGTAAGCTTACTGCATCAATCGCCCGACCAGCCAGTGTAAGTTCGCGTCCTAACCTCAACCCGAAGGAAGAGGAGCAGAAGGACGAGGTGGGGAAGGTGCAGAAGCCAGTCACTCTCGCATCCTTCATACTTCTAGAACTGCACACCATAGACGAGATGCAACTTGTCCTCTTGAAGAAGCCGGGCAAGCAAACACAACCTGCAAGCATCCACCACCAGTCAATGTAAAGGAGGTTCCAAGGACCTGTGGGCAGACCCGAAGGAAGAAAGATATAAATATGGTCGCAATGAGACCTCATCTATCTTCCTGTCCGACATATTCTTCGGAGTGATGAAATGTACCCATCCACTGGACTATCCAACTGCAGAAAAGTCTCTCATGATCTCGTACGACTCGCAGAAAGATGTGCCAATGACACTTCTGCAATGGCAGTCCACAGCAGATAAAGACACCGATGGGTGTCGATCCTTCATGGGTACAGCAACACACCAATTGGACAAGGTAATGACTGATCTGGATCAACCGATACAAAGTCCACAGCATGACTCATGACGCATTTGAGACATAGTCTATCTTGTTTGCCGTCGATGTTGAGAGATGAGATGATTCTCTCAAGGCATGCATCAGATGATAGTCAATTGCGTTGTAGAGACTGAGGTCCCTGTGATGGCAAGACAGAAGTTTCTCATCAGTAGATGAATCTCAACTAAGGAGAAACAATACTATATTACTAGTGAATGACTAAGGTGAATGCAGGACCTACGTCTTCACAGTAGAATTGAGAGAAGTAAACTCTCAAGATACTGATCATAGAAAAAGTCCCGTCAATGACACCAACCAGTGAAGATGACTTTAATCCCTGCTGGTTTTACAGAGGACTGAAAAAGCTAATCTGCTATGCCATTGCTGCTCGGAGAGAAAGTCAAGAGTTTGCAATGAAAGCAGAACGTCTTTCAGTAATGAAAACACAGGGATTGTACTGCCTGAAGAACCACTTCTCGTGGGTTGGATCAGGGAGGACGTTTCTATTTACTTTGGAAGCAGAGCTAGTAGGGCGGGAAACAGGCAAAGTCTTCTGTTATTCATTTACAATTCGGGGTGAACAAAGAATAATTGAAAATCTTACGAATTAGGAAATGTACATTAGAAGACAAACTCAAATTGTCTAAGGAATATCATTCTGCGTCATAGCAGCAGCCGATGGGGCAGGTGTGATGAAGAGGAGGACTAGGCTACAGACTTCTGTTTTACCGTGGGGTAAGCAGAAAGATGATAACGAGTCTAGTGAGATATATCTGTCTGAAAATTCTCGCAACAGCAAAATGCGGTGCAGGAGAGATGGGTATACACGCATGCGAGAATTCCAGAGCCTCAGGAGCCCTGGGAGGCTCGGAATTGCGAGGGCAATTCTTTGCTGCCTTCCAAAGGTTTTATGCCCCATCGGACACCCCCTTGTGAGAAAGGGGGAAGGTAAAGTTGGAGGACGCCTGTCTGCTTCTGGCGAAGCTGGAGGAGAGAGGGGAGATGAAGCCCTCTCCACAAGCACTGTGGGAACCCTGTCAGGAGGATCTCGGCTGGATTTAAATTCGATGGGTGAGATATGATACTTCTCCACAAGGGAACGCACCCTCGGAGATCGAGAACCTTGAGAGGTTGGAGGTCTGGACTCGTAAGGAGTCATGGGATGCCTTTGTTTCCAGAGCACCTCTCGCCAGGTGTCAAGCACTTGAGGCAGATTAGGGATGGTAAACCCCCTTAACTGCTCTCCCAACTTCCCAAGAGGAATAGGAAGGGGGGCTGGAAGGTCTTTGTAGGAGAAGGGGCCTGCCTGCTTGTGGCCTCGTTCTCAGGGAAGAGTCGGGGAACGATGACCTCTGATTAACAGTGAAAGCCTATATGGCTGCCTTCTAGAAGGCTGGGTTGCAGCTTTACAAGGATCCCGAGGTGGAGATGGGATCTCTGGAGTAGTAGACGATGAAAGTTCCGAGGACAGGTACGTTTATTGTGTCACAAAATTGAAAAAGACAGAGGAAAAAGGTTCTAAAATGGTTCAACAGGTGTGTGTGTGTGTGTATCTGCAGGAGCAAGAGCGCATGTCGGTGCGGGCACGCACACAGATTCTGAATGTGTGTAAGCATGTGCAGGCAAATGGCGCGCATATTGACGCGCGGGAGAATGCCTAGCAATGCATGGAACGCCTAGAAACGTGCGGGAGAACACCTAGAAACGCGCTGGAGGGCGTTGATGCTCTACTGGTGAAAATGTGCGTCTTGTAGCGTGTGTATTAGAAGAAGAAGAAGAGCATTCTGAAGAAGGAGCACGTCTGGGGTGTGATATTGGAGACCGAGAGTACCTGCGGGAGTGTTTGAAAAACACTCTGGTGACGCGTGTTGGCACGAATGGGCAGGGGCATGTATCGGTGAGCGCTTATGCTGTTGCTGAGGCAGAGGTGAAGCAGTGCGTTGCGTAACACGCGTTACAGGTGAGCACTGTCTACAGGAAGCATGCGTAATCACGTGCTGTCGAAGCGCGCTATACAGGTAAGTGTTCTCGCTGTATTGCCGCGCACACAGGTGTAGAAGGGGCGCGCGCGTGCATTGTCCCCATGAGGGAGAGACTGTCTCTGTGACCTCTCTCCAATGAAGGCTCCTGTGCACGTGCCGAAACATCACGCACTGCGGGGGATCATGCAATTAGCAAAGCCTCCTGTGCGCGTGCCGTAGCATCGTACATTGAGGAGGAGAGTAAATCCAGCGAAGGCTCCTTTGTGCGTGACGGAGCATCGCACAAAGACGAGGAACTTACACATGAAAGTCTGATAGGTCTGGAAGGAGAGCACACGTCAGCACGTCACTGAGAGGAGTCTTTACTACTTCTCTGAGAGTCACTGCTGGCTCTCGAAGAAGGCGTGCCAGGAGTCCGAGGACCTCGTCCAGGGACAGGGCGAAGTTGCAGGGCCCGCATCCCCGAAGGCGGGCAGACAGTTAGGATGAACCTGGTCAGCATTGAAAAGAGCCTCCGCAGGGGAGGGTTCTGGGGGCTGCACTGCAGAGGGAAGGGCGTCTTCCTTAACAGCACAGGAGGATGAGGCTGACTCCTCCAAGGAGACTAAGGAGGAAGACGCAGCCTCAGAGGAGAGTGCCGACTAAAGTCTCTCCTTCAACAGCAGGCCAGGAAGTTCCAACGAAGGCCACAAAATACTAAGGGCGTCGTCAACATGTACTGAAAAACAAGGCTCATCCTTAGAAAGGCCAGGCCTTCCTGTTTCACCAGGGGAAACAGGCAGGTCTCGCCCTTTCAAAGGCTGGCCAGGAGTTAAATCATCGCTCTTATGTGCTTCACTCCCAGAGGAGTGAGACGCCGAAGGTCCCAAACTACAAGTCCCCGATGAGGAAGCAGAGGGCCTGGGTCGTTTGGTCTTCAAGGAAGAACTCAAAAGCCACGAATCCCTTTTCTTCTTCTTACTTCGCCACAGGCGATACTCAACCCACTGGGCAGGTGACCAGGTACGACACTCCTCACAGGTGGATTCCGATGTACATGAATACTCCCTGTAAGAAGGACAAGGGAGTGAGGGGTCTCTATCAATCCTGCTCATGAAAGTCCCATACCTACGGCCCACGACACCAGGGCAGGAACGCATAACCATTTTGTCAGACATACTTGCATTTATCTAGAAAGAGAAAAAGAATGTTATGAATAATTTCAACAAGACAGCAAGAGTAAAAGAGAGACGTCTTTCCTCGCTGCTGGCTGTAATCAAAGTGACGACTCAGTGAGCTGGTGGGGAGGCCATGCTTCCCCACTGCCGGGCAGGTAACTACCAGCCCGGTAGTTAACTACCTCAGTATATAAAAGAATGTAGTAGCCAGTAGTTTCAGCTGAGCTGTAATCTATCCCAAGTAAAGGACTCCAGGTTTGTATACGGTGTACGAACAAATGATGACTTTGAAGCTCTGCCCCTTTCTCGAGTTGCCAGGTGTGCCATTATTGAGCAATATGTGTCCAAAGAATTAAGAAAACTGTATCTTTACTTTTCTTGTCGATAGTACTGTACACGTCCGATTCTTGTTTTATGATATGCAATTTCTCTGTTTGTATTATCATAAGTCTTGTTTGTTGGTGCACTGGCTGTGAAGTCTCCAATATGCAAGAACTTCCAGACTAATTAGAAATAAAAAAGAATTAGCTGATATTAATAATTATAGACAATTAAAAAAATAAAAAATAAATACATAGTACAGTACATACAGTATAAGTAAAGATTA